>NC_086445.1:758883314-759064001 GCF_028390025.1 Pseudophryne corroboree
GGGAAAGGAGGGGTGAGCCTGAGGAAGGAAGGAGTAGGAAAAAAATGGGGACAGCTGGGTATAAAAGCAGGGAGGGGTGCGTACCTGGTCCTGGGGATGGGAGGGACTACGCTGGATGTCTAAATACTCACTACAGTGCATCAGCTTAGTGGCTGGCTTAGGCATGCGCAGGATCTTGAAACAGGAATGTGCAGGACATACCCCCAACACAGACTACTGACCTGATCTTCACATTGTATTCAGGGTCCCCTGCATTACTCATATTAGGAACTCTGATGGCTCCATGATGAAACTGCTGCTACATTTGGTCTATCAGGCACTGCCCTCTTTTCTACACAGTTTGTGAGAGGCGCAGGTGGCAAGAGGGGTGGAAGTACGGGTTGTGAAAGGAGTAGAGACACAGGTGGGGGGAGGCAGAGATACATTTGGAGAGGGAGACTGAAGCGTAGATGGGGAGAAGACAGACACACAGGGGGAGAAGGGGGTAGAGATACAGGTGGGGAGGGAGGCAGAGATGCATTTGGAGAGGGAGGCGGAAGTGCAGATGGAGACAAGGCAAAGACACAGGTGGAGTGGAAGGTAGTGACAGAGGTAGAAGCACAGGTAGAGAGAAGGCAGAACCGTAGGTGGGGTGGATGGCAGAGAAAGAGGTTGATAGGAGCAGAGACACAGGTGGAAAGGAGGGCAGAAGCACAGGTGGGGAGAGGGCAGAGAAACAGGTAGGGAGGGGGCAATGGCACAAGTGGCGAACGAGGCAGAGGTACTAGTAGGAAGGTATAGGGGTGGACACACAGGTAGTGAAGGTGGCAGAGAGACAGGTAGTGAAGGTGGCACAGAGACACAAATGGAGAGAGTGGTGGAAGCACAGGTAGAGAGAAGGCAGAAACATATGTGGAGAGGGGGAGTCATACAGGTGGGGAGGGGGTAGGGATACAGGTGGTGAGGGAGACAGAGACACAGGTGGAGAGGTGGTAGACACACAGGTGGGGAGGTGGTAGACACACAGGTGGGGAGGTGGTATAGATACAGGTGGAGAAGTGGTAGACACACAGGTGGGGAGGTGGTAGACACACAGGTGGAGAGGTGGTAGACACACAGGTGGGGAGGTGGTAGACACACAGGTGGGGAGGTGGTAGACACACAGGTGGGGAGGTGGTATAGATACAGGTGGAGAGGTGGTAGACACACAGGTGGGGAGGTGGTAGACACACAGGTGGGGAGGTGGTAGACACACAGGTGGGGAGGTGGTAGACACACAGGTGGGGAGGTGGTATAGATACAGGTGGAGAGGTGGTAGACACACAGGTGGGGAGGTGGTAGACACACAGGTGGGGAGGTGGTATAGATACAGGTGGAGAGGTGGTAGACACACAGGTGGGGAGGTGGTAGACACACAGGTGGGGAGGTGGTAGACACACAGGTGGGGAGGTGGTAGACACACAGGTGGAAAGGTGGTAGACACACAGGTGGGGAGGTGGTATAGATACAGGTGGGGAGGTGGTAGACACACAGGTGGGGAGGTGGTAGACACACAGGTGGGGAGGTGGTATAGATACAGGTGGAGAGGTGGTAGACACACAGGTGGGGAGGTGGTAGACACACAGGTGGGGAGGTGGCATAGATACAGGTGGAGAGGTGGTAGACACACAGGTGGGGAGGTGGTAGACACACAGGTGGGGAGGTGGTATAGATACAGGTGGAGAGGTGGTAGACACACAGGTGGGGAGGTGGTAGACACACAGGTGGGGAGGTGGTATAGATACAGGTGGAGAGGTGGTAGACACACAGGTGGGGAGGTGGTAGACACACAGGTGGGGAGGTGGTAGACACACAGGTGGGGAGGTGGTATAGATACAGGTGGGGAGGTGGTAGACACACAGGTGGGGAGGTGGTAGACACACAGGTGGGGAGGTGGTATAGATACAGGTGGAAAGGGAACAGAAATGTTTTCCTAAGGAAAAAAAAAGTGTGCAATTAAAAGAGGACGCATGCATGCAAGGGGACATGGTGTACTAATTGGGGTTCCCCGTCACTTTACGGAGAAAACAACACCAAAAACAGTCAAAAAACTCATGTCGACCTTTTTACCTGTTGATCTAGTACATGTCGACCTAATGCCCATTGCCTGTCGACCTAACAGCAATGTGGACCTTCAGTGGTCGACCTAAGTTGGGTCGAGCCAACGACCCATACCTGAATGTGCATCTATATCAGCGCTTCACTGTTGCAACATACACACTTGAACATCAAGATACAGGTGGGGAGGGGGGGGAAGATACAGGTGGGGGGAGATACAGGTGAGAAGGGGGGGAGATACAGGTGGGGGGAGATACAGGTGAGAAGGGGGGGGGGTACAGGTGGGGAGGGGGGGGAGATACAGGTGGGGGGTGATACAGGTGGGGGGAGATACAGGTGGGGAGGGGGGGGAGATACAGGTGGGGAGGGGGGGGAGATACAGGTGGGGAGGGGGGGAAGATACAGGTGGGGGGAGATACAGGTGAGAAGGGGGGAGATACAGGTGGGGAGGTGGGGGGAGATACAGGTGGGGAGGGGGGGGGGAGATACAGGTGGGGAGGGGGGGCGAGATACAGGTGGGGAGGGGGGGGATACAGGTGAGAAGGGGGGGAGATACAGGTAGGAGGGGGGATACAGGTGGGGAAGGGGGGGGGGAGATACTGGTGTAAGAGCAGCAGATGACATGAAAGGAGTAAAAATGGGATGGGGGAGTGTGCAGCATGTTCACAGGAGGAGCTGCGACCCCCTGTGTGAACAGTGCAAACAAGCAGCAGACCTCTGTCCTAAATGATCTAGCACTCACAACTCCCTCCCCCCCCCCCTTCCCCGGCAACCCCACTGACCCCCAGCTCTACCCACCTGCTGAAGATCCATCTTCAAAGTTCTAACACTGGCCCTCATTCCGAGTTGTTCGCTCGGTATTTTTCATCGCATCGCAATGAAAATCCGCTTAGTACGCATGCGCAATGTTCGCACTGCGACTGCGCCAAGTAACTTTGCTATGTAGAAAGTAATTTTACTCACGGCTTTTTCATCGCTCCGGCGATCGTAATGTGATTGACAGGAAATGGGTGTTACTGGGCGGAAACACGGCGTTTCAGGGGCGTGTGGCTGAAAACGCTACCGTTTCCGGAAAAAACGCAGGAGTGGCCGGAGAAACGGTGGGAGTGCCTGGGCGAACGCTGGGTGTGTTTGTGACGTCAACCAGGAACGACAAGCACTGAACTGATCGCACAGGCAGAGTAAGTCTGAAGCTACTCTGAAACTGCTAAGTAGTTAGTAATCGCAATATTGCGAATACATCGGTCGCAATTTTAAGAAGCTAAGATTCACTCCCAGTAGGCGGCGGCTTAGCGTGTGTAACTCTGCTAAATTCGCCTTGCGACCGATCAACTCGGAATGAGGGCCACTGTCAGCAGAGTCTGCAAAGCTTCAGGCCATCCATGATCCAAAGGTGCACAGGAGGCAGGGCTTTGGACGGATCCCGGAGGCGGGGCTTTGGACGGATCCTGGGGGCGGAGCTTAGACGGATCCCAGAGGCGGAGCTTTGACGGGTCCCGGGGGCGGAGCTTGGACGGATCCCGAAGATAGAGCTCTGGACGGGTCCCGGGGGCGGAGCTTGGACGGATCCCGAAGATAGAGCTCTGGACGGATCCTGGGGGCGGAGCTTAGACGGATCCCGGAGGCGGAGCTTTGACGGGTCCCGGGGGCGGAACTTGGACGGATCCCGAAGATGGAGCTCTGAACGGGTCCCGGGGGCGGAGCTTGGACAGATCACAGAGGCTGAGCTGTGGGCGGATCCTGGAGGCGGAGCTTCTTACAGGTCTGGGAGGTGGTGCTTACGGCTTAGAAAGCCGGCTCTGGTCAGGGGGAGAGTAAGCTGGGCTGGTGGGTGACAGGAAAAACTTTTTCCTGTCAACACTGGCAGTACTGCAAGGGATCCTGTGGGCCTATTTTGAATGGGGGGCCTGGAGCTGCAGCTCCATCCGCCCCATTGTTAATCCGGCCCTGCATCCGCCCCATTGTTAATCCGGCCCTGCTAAGACCCATAAACAGAGTAATACACATACAAAGAACTACTGTATGACAGAAGAAAGGAATCTTTGTAATACTACAATGTGCAGTATAATAAACATGGCTTATTTGTATAGATCACAGATTTTAATATGCAAAAAGAGGAAGCAGCAAAAAAAAGAAATTATGTCATTTCATTTAGCCAGGCAAGAAACAAAAGCAACATGTTACTCGTTTTTTTATCAGCACTCTGAAATCTTATCAACAACAGAGCATGTGCACTCTACCCATATTCAAACAAACCTCCCCCCCCCCCCCCCGCCTCCTTTTGTCCAGCAGCTCGAATTATGACAATAACAATAGCATGTAATACAATTACTAGAGCTGCCCCCACAACATACAGTTTAAGGGACAGGACAGAAGTGTAAAGATGTGCCCTGTGGGCACATCCGTGTTGCTGTCCCTAGCTGGGGGCAGCGCTGGGGCAGCTTGTCTGTCCCCAGCGCTGAATGTGCGGCGGCGGGTGTCTGGTGCAGGGATCGGATGTTTCCCTGCACCAGGCTGTCGGCGGCGGGGAGCGGCGCGGCGGCGCTTTAAATTTGGCGCCGCTCGGGCCGCCAATCAGAAGCGCCGCCCGCGGCTTTTTGAATCCGGCGCCTCCAGCGAGCCAATCGCGGCTCGCGTGGCGCCGGCCAATCACAGAGGGGCGCGGCGAGCCAATCAGTGCTCGCCGCGTCATAGGCCCCGGCGTCTGACGTCAGACGCCGGGCGGGAGCCTGAAGACAGGACGGCGCGGAGGAGCGCAAAGAGAAGGAGACGCGACGGGCGGGAGGAGAGGGCTGCGTGCGCGCGGAAGAGCGCAAGGAGGAGGTCAGCGGTCGGGCTCCGGGAAGAAGATGTCCAGCGGCGGCTGGACGCGGAGCAGCGGAGGCGACGCCGCTGGCCAGGTCGGGTCAGCGGCAGAAGAGGACGCTGGAGTTCCCTGGAGCAGGTGAGGCCTCGGTGAGGCAACCTTCACCCCCTCCCCTCTTCCTCCCTCGACCACCAGGGACGGGCATTAGGCCCGAGGGCACAATTCAGGCACTAGGCCTGTGGCGCAGCTAGGAGTTTGGGGGCCAATATTTGATTAGGTGGTTTGGGCATTAGGCCCAAGCCACCCTACCCCTGTGGCACCAGTTAGGCGGGCACTAGGCCCGGGGGCAAATCAGGCAATAGGCCTGTGGGCATTAGAGGGCGTTAGGCCCTAGTGTATTTTTGGCAATTAGGGAATATTAAGGTGACCCTGGGCACAAGGCCCAGGTCACCCAACGGGCAATAAGTTAGGCGGGCGCTAGGCCCGTGGTTGAAGTCAGGACTCCGGCCTGGGCGCAGTCAGGGGGCGCTAGGCCCAGCGAGTAAGTACCCCCCCAAGGTGAATAAAGGTGGCACTGGGCACTAGGCTCGGGCCACCCTGAGGTATTTAGGCAGTCAGGCCTGAGGCCCACATAAGGGAAGGCACAGGAGGTGGGTAGGCCGTGCGGTGCCCACCCCCTTCCAACGGCAGGTAGGGATTAAAAAGGGACAGCACCGTTTTATGTTGTATTTCCGATGTGTGTGTTGTTACCGTGCAGGGCAAAATGTTGTTACAGGTTGAGTATCCCATATCCAAATATTCCGAAATACGGAATATTCCGAAATACGGACTTTTTTGAGTGAGAGTGAGATAGTGAAACCTTTGTTTTTTGATGGCTCAATGTACACAAACTTTGTTTAATACACAAAGTTATTAAAATTATTGTATTAAATGACCTTCAGGCTGTGTGTATAAGGTGTATATGAAACATAAATTAATTGTGTGAATGTAGACACACTTTGTTTAATGCACAAAGTTATAACAACTATTGGCTAAAATGACCTTCAGGCTGTGTGTATAAGGTGTATATTTAACATAAATGCATTCTGTGCTTAGACTTAGGTCCCATCACCATGATATCTCATTATGGTATGCAATTATTCCAAAATACGGAAAAATCCCATATCCAAAATACCTCTGGTCCCAAGCATTTTGGATAAGGGATACTCAACCTGTATAGAGTTTGTGCATAGTTGTGTTGCACCACTTACACTTAGGCCAGTTTGAGGGCTTTGTTATGCAGTTAGTGTAGCGGACGCACACTAGATTAGAGTTAGGCCCTGCACGGCTGTTTCTCTCTTTGCCTCCTTACAGGGACCTGTAAGTGGAGAAGATCGGAGTACAAGACGTAGGACGGTGAGTAACATCTGTCTGTGTGTTCCTTCTGTGTGTCCCTATCTATCTCCCTTCCTTCAGGGCAACGGTGAGCCTTGAAGTGCCAATAGGTGAAATTCGGGCTCTGAGGCGGACGCCTGGGATGACCCTCACCTAGCCCGAAAGCACTATTTTTCTTTAGGTCGGAGGGCGTTTCGGTCCACAGTCCGGAGGACAGCACTCAGAAATCTCCTTCCTCCTAGGTCGTCGTGTCCGGGTCCGACGGAAGAGTTGCCAGGTCCGTTGAAGGTTCCGGTACCTGAAGGTGAGAGAGAGCGGCGCCTGGTGAGTACCGAGTCTACACCTGCACGGCAGCAGGCACCACACGCACTGCAGCCGCACCTCTCACAGAAGCTCTACCAAGTTTGCTGTGTGTGTGGATCTGAGCCCTCAATTAATTCACTGGACCAAAGAGTAGCTGCCCGTAAGAAGAAACAGGAGCCTTACCATGAGGTGGGAGTATGTGCTTAGAACGTGCAGTTCTGTCTCCTACTGGTGCTATTATGTTTTAGTATTTATTTATTTATTTATTTATTTATTATGTTTAACCTTTTTCTGACTTTTTACTTATGTTAGTTAACTATGTTTGATACAGCCTATACTACAGTATAGTCCATTCGTAGTGTTAAATATTAATACTGTATTCCATACAGTATACTGTGTATAAAAAGACCAATGTGTACATTGTAATGTCCAGGGTCAGTATTAGGTTCTTTTACCGCTCCCCTAGACTCCCGCACTTGCTCCAATATAATGCAGAGTGGGAGATTGTGGATTGTATTTGGAAACCCCCCTCTAGAAATATTGCGTTTGCTCATGCTGATGATAACTGAACATGTTTCAGCAGCAGCAGTCTCGTGCGTCATTGATGCAACCTAGTGGTCAATTGGGAGAGACAATGGTGGTCATTCCGAGTTGTTCGCTCGTTATTTTTTTGTCGCAACGGAGCGATTAGTCGCTAATGCGCATGCGCAATGTCCGCAGTGCGACTCCGCCAAGTAAATTTGCTATGCAGTTAGGTATTTTACTCACGGCATTATGAGGTTTTTTTCTTCGTTCTAGTGATCGTAATATGATTGACAGGAAGTGGGTGTTTCTGGGCGGAAACTGGCCGTTTTATGGGAGTGTGTGAAAAAACACAGGCGTTTCTGGGAAAAACGCGGAAGTGGCTGCAGAAACGGAGGAGTGTCTGGGCGAATGCTGGGTGTGTTTGTGACGTCAAACCAGGAACGAAACTGACTGAACTGATCGCAGTGGCAGAGTAAGTCTGGAGCTACTCAGAAACTGCTAAGAAGTGTCTATTCGCAATTTTGCTAATCTTTCGTTCGCAATTTTGATAAGCTAAGATTCACTCCCAGTAGGCGGCGGCTTAGCGTGTCCAAAGCTGCTAAAAGCAGCTTGCGAGCAAACAACTCGGAATGAGGGCCAATACTTGTAATCCTAAACTCCCACACTCCCCCTTCTGTAATAGGACAGTGCCCTAAGACAGGACTACCTCAGTTCAGGAAGCACACATCTACTGGCACAAGTAAAGGATGGGGTTTTTCTTTCAATTACATTTTTGTTCTTGTATGACATTATATTTAATTAGTATTTATGTGATTTGTACTGTATGTTTACTTTTTGGTGATACAAACGTTGTGGCACTAAAGGATTATGTTAATGCTGTCTGAGATACTTTTTATATTCTTACATACTGTTATGAAGACATACCTTTGGTGGATGTGTTTGGCATCCCGGCAGTCGGAATGCTGGTGGTCATGTGACCGACGCCGGAATCCCAACACCTCTCAGAAGACAAAGCCCATCTTCAACTCTTTCCCCTAAACATTAGAAGTCAATTAAATGGGGGGCGTGGCCTGGAGCTGGAGCAGAGTGGAAGCACAGCCAGGGAGCTCCTGCACAATAACAGGATTTAAACCTGTATTTTGCCCCACACTGCACAGATAATCCTCCCTAAAGCAAACCCCTGAGACAGTGGGACCTCCCCGCTGAAGTGATCTAGAGCGGCGGAGTCGGGGAGCCGGTATACTGGCTCCCGAGGATTGCGGCCTAGTCACTGCATTGAAGCCGGGGCCTCGATTTGGAGAACCACGCCGGTTGCAGTTCGGGACACTGACCTCTACAGCGGCTGCTGACTACCACAGGCGGGATCCCTTGGGACCGGACCCCATCCCCGAGCAGCTGACGACGGAGGCGCTGCGGAGGAGAGAGGAAGAACGGACGGGACGGAGGGCCGGTGCGCAGGCGGCTCGGAGCTCCGGACGCGGCGGCCATCTTGAAACCCGGGACCCTCGGCCAGAAGCACAGAGCGGGTGACCTGACGGCACGCACGGCGGGAGAGGTGAGAGGTGCCCCCGGCCAGATCCCCCTCCCTGAGTCCACACTAATCACTGGCGGCTGGCGGCCCTGAACGGAACGCAGAGGGGGGACGCACGCACTGCAGCATTACACTGGTAGCCGTGCCCTGGGGAATACTCCTACTCTGGAGGTTATTTGGACTGCCTGAGCTGGGCCGCCCCCCTGGAACGCTGAGACCCGCTCCTACCCTGAGGAGGGGTGGGGGGCCCTGGGTTCTCTGTTTTCTTGTCTTGGGCAGAAAATCTCAGAGGTAAGCACGCAGCATTGGGCCAGTTGAAGCTGGGCATTTAGAAAAAGCTCCACAGTGCACTGCCTAACGATTTGCCTGAGACGGAGAGGTGGATCCCCACTGCTACTAACCTCCACACGGAGGCGAAAAGTGCTGATTGCGGTTTGCTCCTGGGCGAATGATCTGCCCGGGCTGTGCTGAGATGTGATATTTTCATTTAAGATGCCCTCCTAATACCCCCCCGCAGCCGTTTTAACTGATACATACCTACACGGCGGAGTCACCCTGCTGGATTGAAGTGAGAGATACCCGTCGCATACTGATTTTAAGCATTTCTCTGTGAATTCAGAAGCCATGCCTCCAAAGAAGAATAAAGCCTCCAAACAGGTTAATCAAGTCGCTTTTTTTAAACCTTCTCCTTTCCGAAACAAACCCTCAGAGGTTGAGTCCCCGGCAGTGGGCCTCTCTCCCCAGCCCATGCGGTCCCATCCTGCGACTTCTGAGCCCCCGGCCGGGGCTGCACCCTCATCAATTCGCCTCGAGGACAGTGAAGCGCTGACAGTAGGAAGTATGAAATTCTTGCTGCATCAGTTTAAGGATGAAGTGACATCAGAGTTCAGGGCCATGATGAAAACCTGCCAGAGCTCCATAGATGACCTGGGTGAGAGGACAGGTCAGTTGGAAACGAAGATGAGTGAAGTAGTCGGCTCCCATAACTCACTAATAGACTCCCATGACACCTTGGAGGGCGAAGTGAACTTCCTGCGTGATAAAGTAGCGGATTTGGAAGATCGCTCGCGCAGGAACAACCTAAAACTCAGAGGGGTCCCCGACTCGATCTCCAACAGCAGCCTCCACGATTATACCTTGGAAATTTTCAAGAAACTGCTGCCCTCTACTAGCTCCTCAGATCTCTTATTAGATCGAATTCACCGGATTCCGAAGGCCCGAGGTGCCCCAGAGGGCTCGACCAGAGACGTCCTGATGCGGGTTCATTTCTACCATATAAAGGAAGCTTTGCTTAAAGCGGCTAGACCCTCTTCAGACACAGCGGATGCCTTGGGTAACCTTCAACTATTTGGAGACCCATCGCAGTATACTCTAAACAAAAGACGTTCTCTCCATCCGGTGGGAAAAACCGGATGGAGGCATTCGGAAGGCAGGCATTCTTTATAGATGGGGTTTCCCCACGTGTCTATTGATCTCCAGAGATGGCTCAACCATAGCGGTTGCGTCAGTAGACGAAGGTATGAAACTTCCACGTAAATGGAATCTGGGGGAAGAGCGCAAGCCCAGTTCACCAGAGCATCGACTCCAGCAGGACTGGTCGATGGTTGAGAAGTAGAGGTATAATGCTCACACTTATCTGTTATAAGGGTCTTTCACTGGAATAGAGTTTCAGACTATTGACTCAATTGCAGAGTTCGTTCTATTTCATTTGAGATCTAGGTAGGACACTACAAGTATGAGTGATTGTCCTTAGTGGTTAACTATCTCAAGTTAGTATTGGAGTACGTATGAGTAGTATAAAGTTAGTAGTTTATTTGTCTATTTTTTTATTTTTCTGCTCTAGTTTTCATGCCTCTTCTCACAAAATGCGAGATCGTTAACCCAATTGCAATAGATCTTACTACTTAGCCCAGTATTGTATGTTTCTGCGGCCTTGCATTACGTGATTATAGGTGTTGCAGGTCAT
Source organism: Pseudophryne corroboree (assembly GCF_028390025.1). Lineage (NCBI taxonomy): Eukaryota > Metazoa > Chordata > Amphibia > Anura > Myobatrachidae > Pseudophryne > Pseudophryne corroboree. The sequence continues at coordinate 758,893,896 of NC_086445.1, forward strand.
GTGGGTAGTTAGATACCGAGATTTACTATTTGCAGATGTTAGGTTGCGGGGGGGTTGGCCACCAACCTCCTTATTATATAGGGTGAGGCGCTGGATGTTTTGGCGCCTTACTGTGGCCCCATCTCTTTATGGGACCTGTTTCCTATCTCTCTTTTTCTTTTCTCTCTCGTCTTCCCCTGTGTGTCTCCCTTGTGTGTCTTGTCTCCCTCAGGGATATGTTCCTAGCTATTGGATTCAGCAGGCGACATGCTTCTCTCCTAATCAGCTATGGTCAGGTTAGCTTCTCTAAATGTTAAGGGATTAAATTCCCCACAGAAACGCAAAATTGCACTTGCCTCCTTCTATAAAATGAAAGCGAATGTGGTTGCGATTCAGGAAACTCACTTTAGGAAAGCAGACCCCCCTATTTTTCACGATAATCGGTTCCCCACTTGTTATATGGCCAACAGCCCCACAAAAAAGGCTGGAGTAGCGATTCTCTTCTCCCTACACTGTCCCTTTACATTAGAATCCCAAATAATTCACCCGGAGGGCAGATATCTTATACTAATAGGACAATTAGAGAACGGTACGGTCACTTTGGTCTCATGCTATGCTCCGAATTCAGGACAGCTTAATTTCTGTAGGAAGCTCTGCACCTTGATACCAAAACACTCGAAGGGGGCAATCATGATCCTGGGGGACTTCAACCTAGTAGTAGACCCTACATTAGATAGATCTAATTCTATTAGGAGCTCCTTGAGGGGGGGTAGAATTCCCAAGGACGGGAGACCTAGCTTACGCCAGGTGTTGGGGGAATTCGATCTGTATGATGCATGGAGAACTAAGCATCCTACTGAGCGAGACTACTCTTTCTACTCGCACGTTCACGGCACATATTCCAGAATAGACCTCGCCCTGACGAATAAAGAGACCCTAACGTCTATCCGGGAAATTAAAATACTACCTATGACTTGGTCCGATCATTCCCTGATAGGGATTGACTGGGAGTTGGGGAAGGGGGGAACCCCCCCGGGGCCCTGGAGGTTGGGTAGACTCTTTCTTAATAATCCTGACGCACTCCACACTATTCGCAGGTCTCTACAACTATATCTCGATACCAACAAGTCGGAGGATACCTCGATCTTTAATAACTGGTGCTCTCTTAAAGCGGTGATACGAGGCTCAGCCATACAGACAGCTGCCAGACTTAAACGTTCTCAACAGGCGGAACGCCTGCTTGCTGACAAGGAGGCTGCCAGATTGGAGGTATTGCATAAAGCAAACCCTTTAAATAAAGCCACCTATAAGCTTTTATTAGCCGCCCGGGAAAAAGTAAACATTTTCTCACTTAGAGAGGTGCAGCGAAATATTGCTCGATTGAACCAGAGGTTTTATGTACTCGGTAATAAAGCGGGGCGCCTATTAGCTCGGAAGCTGCAGAGCAAGCGAGCTAAGACCAGGATACACTATGTTTGTTCCGCTACGGGATCTAGGGTATCTGATCCCTACGATATTGCAAACACCTTTGCAGAGTACTACTCCCAACTTTACAATTTAAGGTCCGACCCGACTACCCCCCAACCCAGAGAAATTGATATCCAGTTGTTTCTGAGAGAGATCTCTTTGCCGGCAATAGAACCCGCGGCCTGCCTGTCCCTTGGCTCCCCTTGGACGTCAGAGGAGTTGGATGCGGCCATCTCTGCTCTCCCGAGAGACAAGGCCCCAGGCCCTGACGGCTTCCCCTCCAACTTCTATAAATCTTATAAGAAAGAACTGACTCCCATATTGCTGTCCGTTTTCAATGAGGCATCGGATGTGGGGGAGCTTCCCAGAGAGATGCTTGAGGCACAGATAGTGGCTATTCCAAAACCTGGCAAGGCCCCCAAAGCAGTACAAAACTATCGTCCAATAGCCCTGTTGAACACGGATATTAAGCTCTTCGCAAAGTTAGTCGCTAATCGCCTTTCCCCTCTGCTCCCTTCCCTCATTGCTGCGGACCAGGTGGGATTTGTGCCGGGAAGGCAGGCCCCGGATAACACCCGAAGAGTGTTCAATATACTAGAACACTGTGATGTACATAAAAAGCCCCTTCTTATAATTTCACTGGACGCCGAAAAGGCATTTGATAGACTCCACTGGGGATACTTGAGAGCTGTCTTGAATAAATTTGGGTTGGATGGGGGATTCTTGGACTCCATTTTTGCCCTGTACTCTGCCCCCTCTGCAAGGGTGTTTGTAAATGGCTGCTTGTCAGGAAATTTTAAAATCACTAACGGAACTAGACAGGGCTGCCCTATGTCACCCCTCATATTTGCTTTAGCTATTGAGCCGCTGGCTGAGACTATTAGATCGGACCCAAACATTACAGGCCCGGAAATAGGAGGGCTGACACATAAGATCAGCCTATTTGCTGACGACATTCTGCTCTGCTTAACTAGCCCTGAAACCGCACTAACTGCACTCCACACTACTATAGAGAGGTATTCCAGAATTTCATATTATAAGCTGAACACAACCAAAACAGAAGCGCTTCCGCTACACATACCGCCACGAACGGTGACCCGACTTAAAGACCAATACCGATATGCCTGGCAGGTCAGATCCATCAAATACCTAGGAATTCACCTCTCCCTAGACAGAGACTTATATGAATGCAATTACTTGCCCCTTTACACCGCCTTCGAAAAATTAACAAAAGAATGGTCCCTACACGAAATATCTTGGTTAGGCCGAATTTCCGCGACCAAAATGATATTACTCCCCAAACTCCTATATTTGTTCCGAGCTATTCCTCGTAGTTTCCCCAGGCCTCTCCTGACAAGGGCCAATGCGATATTCTCCCAGTATATTTGGAAAGGGTCCAGGCCCCGAATAGCTAGACAGACCCTGATGTTACCTAAGACGCTCGGGGGGGTGGCCTACCCGAATTTGGAGGCTTACCACTCCGCTTGCCTTCTTAGTCAGGCTAGAGACTGGTTCGACATGCACAGCCCCAAGCCTTGGGTCCTTATAGAACGGTCCTTTTTAGGTTCGACAGATTTAAGAGATTTATTTCTGGTGCCCCCCCACTGTGTCCCAAAACAACTGGGCCCGGGAGAGTCGGTTAGATGCACTTTGAAACTCTGGCATGCGATGGTTGCATTAGATCCGGAAGTTCGATTGCCCTCAATTGATCTACAGACTAGGACTATTTCAAGTCTCATACCCAACCTTGGGTTGGAGGCGTGGATAGATGCTGGGGTTGTGCATTTAGGGGACCTATACTCAGAGGGAGATCTGGTGCCCTTCTCACGGTTGGTGGGCCAGTCTGGTATACGGAAGCAAGATTTCTTTAAATACCTCCAGATCCGACATTGGCTGCGGTCCTGCAGGAGGGACGGGGAAGCTCCCGTCCCCCTTCCGGCTGCCCTTCGCCTCAGATTGTCCTCACCGGGTCATTGTGGGGGGATATCAAAATGGTATAAATATATAGTTCTTCTCTCTAAACAGGGTAAGAGTTCCCCGCAGCTGAAGTGGGAAAGGGATCTCTCTGTTGAACTACGGAGGGAGGAGTGGGATTATATTTCGTCAAAGTGCTTTAGAATATCGAGATGCCTTCAGCACTCCGAGATGTACTTTAAACTGTGCCAAAGGGCGTACCTTATTCCACAGCGGCTCCATACCATTTGGCCCTCGGTCTCCAGAATGTGCTGGAGGAACTGCGGCCACGTAGGCAATATCTTACACGTTTTTTGGGAATGCCCCGCATTGGGACCGCTGTGGACCGGGGTGTTCGCTCTCATCCGGGAGGTGTTGGGAGTGGAGATCTAATGAGTCCTATGTTTGCTCTATTTCATTACACATCACCTGATCTCCTACATTGCGATAGGTACATCGCTGGCCATATTCTCATATCCACCAAGGCTGCAATCGGACAGCACTGGAAAACGTCGAATCTACCCACTATTCAATCCATAGTCACCACCACGCACAAACACTTCCTATTTGAAACGGCGGGAGCTGATTACTCAACCTCACCATCTTCGGTGCTGAGCTCTTGGCTGAAGTGGAAAGAATTACGAGAGCAGAAGGGGCTGCCTTTGGTCGATACTTGCCCCATAGACTTGACACATTTACACTCTCCACTATCAGAAAATACCTAATATTTTGCATAAATTAGACATGCTACTTATACTGTAGTGAGCTATTTAATTTGCTGTACTAGAAATGTTCCCATTAGGGGAACTTGTCCTGTCCTCTTGTTAACCCCTGTGTGTCTCACTGTGTTGTCTTTCTTACGTCTCTAACCTATCTATCTCTTTCTCTAACTGTTGGTCTATATCTGTATACAACCGGATTTCGAAGTGCATGATTAGGATATTAAACAATTTGTTGTACTGTCAATATAACGACATGTATTTGCTTGATAAGCCTTTCAGTCAACTCCTGTGTGGGTTGGATTACACATGTACTCTTGTATCTGGTCTTGTATGTTTGTGATTATAAAACAAATAAAATAAAAACCATTGTTTAAAAAAAAAGAAATCAATTAATACAATATATCATATAATTTGTGAATGGAAATCATTTTCTGAAGCTAACAAAGAATACAAAATCATTAAAAAAAATAATATTCCTGTTTCTGGTTTAATTCAAATGATGCTTGCAAAATAAAAAGATATTCACATAAGTATGATGTGAAATGACAGTCCTACCCCCCAAATACGCAGTATAAAACTCATGATGCATGTTTAAGAAATAACAAAGATATTCAGGGTCAATATGGCATGGGGTGATAACAGTGGCGGATCCAGGGGGGGAGGGGGGGCACTCGGGCCCGTGCCCCCCCTGTCATTTGTGGCCCCATCAGTCCCCCCCCCCCCCGCTTGTGTCACTGAGACACGCTGCCGCTCAGTCCAGCGGCAGCGTGTCTCAGCTGTCAGGAGGAGAGCGCGGCTATCTGGCGGCGTGTTGCGGACTTCAAACCAGCCGCCGGTTCGTGAGCCGATCAGAGCTCGCGAACCGGCAGCCAATCAGGAGCCGCCGGTCCGCGAGCTCTGATTGGCTCACGAACTGGCGGCTAGTTTGAAGTCCTACACGCCGCCAGACATAGCCACGCTCTCCTCCTGACACCCTCAGAGCCGGGCAGAGAAGCAGCAGCAGCGGTAAGCAGCTGCAGAACTGCTGTGGGGGCATTTGTATAGTATACCTGCAGTGGGGGCATTTGTATACCTGGCACTGTGAGGGCATTTGTATACCTGGCACTGTGAGGGCAATTGTTTACCTGGCACTGTGGGGGCATTTGTATACCTGACACTGTGGGGGCATTTTTGGATCTGGCACTGTAGGGGCATTTTTGGATCTGGCACTGTAGGGGCATTTTTGGATCTGACACTGTGGGGGCATTTTTGGATCTGGCACTGTGGGGGCATTTTGGATCTGGCACTGTGGGGGCATTTGTGGATCTGGCACTGTGGGGGCATTTGTGGATCTGGCACTGTGGGGGCAATTGTGGATCTGGCACTGTGGGTGCAATTGTGGATTTGGCACTGCACTATTGGGGGCATATGTCTGTGTATCACGTCTCATTTTAATTGGCCACACTCACTAAATGACTGCGGGCATTACTACAGGCAACATTACTAATGGGGGCAATACGGGCATTGCATAAGGGGCACCACTACTATGGGGTCTATATAAGGGGCAATTCCAGTACAGTGGACATTGCATAATGAGCGCTACAACTGTGGGCATTGTATAAGAAGCCCCACCTCACATGCACCGAAGCCGCACGCAAATGTACTTCCCCTTCCATGTTGCCCCCCTATCATTTTCTTCTGGATCCGCCCCTGGGTGATAATATAAAAAGTGATAAAGCCTCCTGAGATGCATATTTGGTACAAACACCTAATACTGTAGCAAAAGGTTTTTATTAGTGATGAGCGGGTTCGGTTTCTCGGAAACCGAACCCCCCCGAACTTCACCCTTTTTACACGGGTCCGAGCCATACTCGGATTCTCCCGTATGGCTCGGTTAACCCGAGCGCGCCCGAACGTCATCATCCCGCTGTCGGATTCTCGCGAGATTCGGATTCTATATAAGCAGCCGCGCGTTCCGCCATTTTCACTCGTGCATTGGAAATGTTAGGGAGAGGACGTGGCTGGGGAGCAGCTATAATATAGGAGGAGTACAGTGCAGAGTTTTGCTGATCAGTGACCACCAGTTATCCGTTCTCTGCCTGAAAAAAACGCTCCATATCTGTGCTCAGTGTGCTGCATATATCTGTGCTCACACTGCTTAATTGTGGGGACTGGGGAGCAGCTGTATTATATAGCAGGAGTACAGTGCAGAGTTTTGCTGACAGTGACCACCAGTATACGTTGTCTGCCTGAAAAACACTCCATATCTGTGCTCAGTGTGCTGCTTTATTGTGGGGACTGGGGACCACCAGTATAATATTATATAGGAGGAGTACAGTGCAGAGTTTTGCTGACCAGTGACCACCAGTATATAATATATAGTATTACGGTACAGTAGGCCACTGCTGTACCTACTTCTGTGTCGTCATTAAGTATACTATCCATCTACATTCTATACCTGTGGTGCATTTTAGTTTTGCAGTTTGCTGACACAGTGACCACCAGTATACTATATATAATAGCAGTACGGCACGGAAGGCCACTGCTGTACCTACCTCTGTGTCGTCATTAAGTATACTATCCATCTACATTCTATACCTGTGGTGCATTTTAGTTTTGCAGTTTGCTGACACAGTGACCACCAGTATACTATATATAATAGCAGTACGGTACGGAAGGCCACTGCTGTACCTACCTCTGTGTCGTCATTAAGTATACTATCCATCTACATTCTATACCTGTGGTGCATTTTAGTTTTGCAGTTTGCTGACACAGTGACCACCAGTATACTATATATAGCAGTACGGAAGGCCACTGCTGTACCTACCTCTGTGTCGTCATTAAGTATACTATCCATCTACATTCTATACCTGTGGTGCATTTTAGTTTTGCAGTTTGCTGACACAGTGACCACCAGTATACTATATAGAGCAGTACGGAAGGCCACTGCTGTACCTACCTCTGTGTCGTCATTAAGTATACTGTCCATCTACATTCTATACCTGTGGTGCATTTTAGTTTTGCAGTTTGCTGACACAGTGACCACCAGTATATATAGCAGTACGGTACGGAAGGCCACTGCTCTACCTACCTCTGTGTCGTCAAGTATACTATCCATCCATACCTGTGGTGCATTTCAGTTGTGCGCAGTATATATAGTAGTAGGCCATTACTATTGATACTGGCATATAATTCCACACATTAAAAAATGGAGAACAAAAATGTGGAGGTTAAAATAGGGAAAGATCAAGATCCACTTCCACCTCGTGCTGAAGCTGCTGCCACTAGTCATGGCCGAGACGGTGAAATGCCATCAACGTCGTCTGTCAAGGCCGATGCCCAATGTCATAGTAGAGAGCATGTAAAATCCAAAAAACAACAGTTCAGTAAAATGACACAAAAATCAAAATTAAAAGCGTCTGAGGAGAAGCGTAAACTTGCCAATATGCCATTTACGACACGGAGTGGCAAGGAACGGCTGAGGCCCTGGCCTATGTTCATGGCTAGTGGTTCAGATTCACATGAGGATGGAAGCACTCATCCTCTCGCTAGAAAAATGAAAAGACTTAAGCTGGCAAAAGCACAGCAAAGAACTGTGCGTTCTTCTAAATCACAAATACCCAAGGAGAGTCCAATTGTGTCAATTGCGATGCCTGACCTTCCCAACACTGGACGGGAAGAGCTTGTGCCTTCCACCATTTGCACGCCCCCTGCAAGTGCTGGAAGGACCACCCGCAGTCCAGTTCCTCATAGTCAAATTGAAGATGTCACTGTTGAAGTACACCAGGATGAGGATATGGGTGTTGCTGGCGCTGGGGAGGAAATTGACAAGGAGGATTCTGATGGTGAGGTGGTTTGTTTAAGTCAGGCACCCGGGGAGACACCTGTTGTCCGTGGGACGAATATGGCCATTGACATGCCTGGTCAAAATACAAAAAAAAATCAGCTCTTCGGTGTGGAATTATTTCAACACAAATGCGGACAACAGGTGTCAAGCCGTGTGTTGCCTTTGTCAAGCTGTAATAAGTAGGGGTAAGGACGTTAACTACCTCGGAACATCCTCCCTTATACGTCACCTGCAGCGCATTCATCATAAGTCAGTGACAAGTTCAAAAACTTTGGGTGACAGCGGAAGCAGTCCACTGACCACTAAATCCCTTCCTCTTGTAACCAAGCTCCTGCAAACCACACCACCAACTCCCTCAGTGTCAATTTCCTCCTTACCCAGGAAAGCCAATAGTCCTGCAGGCCATGTCACTGGCAAGTCTGACGAGTCCTCTCCTGCCTGGGATTCCTCCGATGCATCCTTGAGTGTAACGCCTACTGCTGCTGGCGCTGCTGTTGTAGCTGCTGGGAGTCGATCGTCATCCCAGAGGGGAAGTCGGAAGACCACTTGTACTACTTCCAGTAAGCAATTGACTGTCCAACAGTCCTTTGCGAGGAAGATGAAATATCACAGCAGTCATCATGCTGCAAAGCAGATAACTCAGGCCTTGGCAGCCTGGGCGGTGAGAAACGTGGTTCCGGTATCCACCGTTAATTCAGAGCCAACTAGAAACTTGATTGAGGTACTGTCTCCCCGGTACCAAATACCATCTAGGTTCCATTTCTCTAGGCAGGCGATATCAAAAATGTACACAGACCTCAGAAAAAGAGTCACCAGTGTCCTAAAAAATGCAGTTGTACCCAATGTCCACTTAACCACGGACATGTGGACAAGTGGAGCAGGGCAGACTCAGGACTATATGACTGTGACAGCCCACTGAGTAGATGTATTGCCTCCCGCAGCAAGAACAGCAGCGGCGGCACCAGTAGCAGCATCTCGCAAACGCCAACTCGTTCCTAGGCAGGCTACGCTTTGTATCACCGCTTTCCATAAGAGGCACACAGCTGACAACCTCTTACGGGAACTGAGGAAGATCATCGCAGAATGGCTTACCCCAATTGGACTCTCCTGGGGATTTGTGACATTGGACAACGCCAGCAATATTGTGCGTGCATTACATCTGGGCAAATTCCAGCACGTCCCATGTTTTGCACATACATTGAATTTGGTGGTGCAGAATTATTTAAAAAATGACAGGGGCGTGCAAGAGATGCTGTCGGTGGCCCGAAGAATTGCGGGCCACTTTCGGCATTCAGCCACCGCGTACAGAAGACTGGAGCACCACCAAACATTCCTGAACCTGCCCTGCCATCATCTGAAGCAAGAGGTGGTAACGAGGTGGAATTCAACCCTCTATACGCTTCAGAGGATGGAGGAGCAGCAAAAGGCCATTCAAGCCTATACATCTGCCCACGATATAGGCAAAGGAGGGGGAATGCACCTGACTCAAGCGCAGTGGAGAATGATTTCAACGTTGTGCAAGGTTCTGCAACCCTTTGAACTTGCCACACGTGAAGTCAGTTCAGACACTGCCAGCCTGAGTCAGGTCATTCCCCTCATCAGGCTTTTGCAGAAGAAGCTGGAGACATTGAAGGAGGAGCTAAAACAGAGCGATTCCGCTAGGCATGTGGGACTTGTGGATGGAGCCCTTAATTCGCTTAACCAGGATTCACGGGTGGTCAATCTGTTGAAATCAGAGCACTACATTTTGGCCACCGTGCTCGATCCTAGATTTAAAACCTACGTTGTATCTCTCTTTCCGGCAGACACAAGTCTGCAGAGGTTCAAAGACCTGCTGGTGAGAAAATTGTCAAGTCAAGCGGAACGTGACCCGTCAACATCTCCTCCTTCACATTCTCCCGCAACTGGGGGTGCGAGGAAAAGGCTAAGAATTCCGAGCCCACCCGCTGGCGGTGATGCAGAGTAGTCTGGAGCGAGTGCTGACATCTGGTCCGGACTGAAGGACCTACCAACGATTACTGACATGTCGTCTACTGTCACTGCATATGATTCTCTCACCATTGAAAGAATGGTGGAGGATTATATTAGTGACCGCATCCAAGTAGGTACGTCAGACAGTCCGTACGTATACTGGCAGGAAAAAGAGGCAATTTGGAGGCCCTTGCACAAACTGGCTTTATTCTACCTAAGTTGCCCTTCCTCCAGTGTGTACTCCGAAAGAGTGTTTAGTGCAGCCGCTCACCTTGTCAGCAATCGGCGTACGAGGTTACTTCCAGAACATGTGGAGAAGATGATGTTCATCAAAATGAATTATAATCAATTCCTCCGTGGAGACATTCACCAGCAGCAATTGCCTCCACAAAGTACACAGGAACCTGAGATGGTGGATTCCAGTGGGGACGAATTAATAATCTGTGAGGAGGGGCATGTACACAGTGAAAGGGGTGAGGAATTGGAGGATGATGATGAGGTGGACATCTTGCCTCTGTAGAGCCAGTTTGTGCAAGGAGAGATTGATTGCTTCTTTTTTTGGTGGGGGCCCAAACCAACCAGTCATTTCAGTCACAGTCGTGTGGCAGACCCTGTCGCTGAAATGATGGGTTCGTTAAAGTGTGCATGTCCTGTTTATGTACAACATAAGGGTGGGTGGGAGGGCCCAAGGACAATTCCATCTTGCACCTCTTTTTTCTTTCATTTTTCTTTGCATCATGTGCTGTTTGGGGACAATTTTTTTGAAGTGCCATCCTGCCTGACACTGCAGTGCCACTCCTAGATGGGCCAGGTGTTTGTGTCGGCCACTTGTGTCGCTTAGCTTTGTCACACAGCGACCTTGGTGCGCCTCTTTTTTTCTTTGCATCATGTGCTGTTTGGGGACAGTTTTTTTGAAGTGCCATCCTGCCTGACACTGCAGTGCCACTCCTAGATGGGCCAGGTGTTTGTGTCGGCCACTTGTGTCGCTTAGCTTAGTCACACAGCGACCTTGGTGCGCCTCTTTTTTTCTTTGCATCATGTGCCGCGGAACCGAATCCAAAACCAAAACACAAAACCCGAAAAATGTCCGGTGCACATCTCTAGTTTTTATATAATATAACGCTTAGCTGCAAACAAACTATGGCCCTCATTCCGAGTTGATCGGTCGCAAGGCGAATTTAGCAGAGTTACACACGCTAAGCCGCCGCCTACTGGGAGTGTATCTTAGCATCTTAAAATTGCGACCGAAGTATTCGCAATATTGCGATCACAAACTACTTAGCAGTTTTAGAGTAGCTCCAGACTTACTCTGCCTGTGCGATCAGTTCAGTGCTTGTCTTTCCTGGTTTGACGTCACAAACACACCCAGCGTTCGCCCAACCACTCCCCCGTTTCTCCGGCCACTCCTGCGTTTTTTCCGGAAACGGTAGCGTTTTCAGCCACACGCCCATAAAACGCCGTGTTTCCGCCCAGTAACACCCATTTCCTGTCAATCACATTACGATCTCCGGAGCGATGAAAAAGCCGTGAGTAAAAATACTTTCTTCATAGCAAAGATACTTGGCGCAGTCGCAGTGCGAATATTGCGCATGCGCACTAAGCGGAATTTCACTGCGATGCGATGAAAAATACCGAGCGAACGACTCGGAATGAGGGCCAATGCAATTTATTTATTCTCTATTTTGATTGAGAGCACTATAAATGTTCATGACAGTTTCTCTTTCCATATAAAAAATGGATTTCATGAAACAATTAAGACATGTTCAAAGTTCATGCTGATTAGTCAGATCTAATCAAATGGCCGGCTGTTTCAGCTTGTGGTGACTATAAACAAGATGCCAACTGTTTATTGTTGAGCCAGGGGCAGATAGTATTTCCAGAAACTCCTAACTGCACACATGGTTTGCTTACTTATCACTTATGGAAAAACAGGTTTCCAATAAACCATATTATACAGTCATTCAAAACATCTAGCAATAAGGAAGTAAAACTGACAGATCCATGTAGGGATGAGCTGTGCTTTCTACGTATTGTGGGGAAACCACAGGAGGCTGTCCTTACCGGTGCTCTACCTGCTCATTGGTAGCTTATATATAGACATTGAGATCACCTGGCTGTACTAGTCTTTACTGTACTGACACAGTACATGAGAGCCGGCAAACAGCAAAGCACCTGGGACACACTGCAAGGTATTATGGAAACAGAAAGGTAAATGAAATTGAAACTATATAATATATTTAAGTAATATTGTATAAAAAATAAAATTAAAGTAGACTATACAGTAAGGTACATTCACAGTACAAATATAAGGAAAATAAACCATACAGTACTTATAAACATGATTTTTATTAAGAGAAATACTGCACACAGCTAAAAACATTATTTGAAAAACACAAATTTCACAATACAAAAAATCTGTTGTGAAATAGACCCTAGAAAGGGCTAGTTGTTCTTTTCTATACTTTGAATCAAACAATGTAGAACTTTCTGAAATAATGTCACAGTATTATGTGTTTAGTCTACTGCTATATACAATTATTATGGGATATGTGTCTGATTCAGAGATTTACTTATATCAGACATTTATGTAAATCTCCAATGATTATTGATTTGTGCATGCGCAGAAACCACACTGAGCATGTGCAGATATTGGTCTGCAATGCCGTTTAGGGGCATGGAGGTGGTCCGTGTTGGAAACGGTGGCGTGTTGGTCCTATTTTCTGGCCACTCTGAAGCCAGTGGCTTGTCTTCTGATGCAGCTTCACTGGCCCTGGCTGTGTGGTTTTGGCAGACAGCCTGAGTATAGTTGCCTACTTTTCAGATTTCCTCTCTGGGAGAAGCATTGGGGGCAGGCCAGGTTGTCATGGCAAAATCTCATCCTTTAGCCCCATCCTTCCATATGACATCCAGATTCTCCTGTTAATCCTCCCATCTGCGATGTGGAAGATCCGGCTACTCTTCCATGGGGCCGGGGGACTGCCTGAAAGTCAGAAGTTTCCCGCAACTTGTGGGAGAGTAGACAAAAAGTCTGAAGTTAACGCAAAAGATCCAATGCTGCATCCCTGGGAAGCAGAAAGTGGATGAAAAAAATGGCAATGGTTTGCCTTTTGGATATTTTAACACAGCTGCTGCATACAAAGACACAGCGAAGGTGCCTCTAATGAAGATCTAGGAATTAGGTCCTATGTACACATATGCAGAGCCGGCCCTAGGCATAGGCAAACTAGGCAAATGCCTAGGGCATTTGGTATGCTTAGGGGCACCAGCAGCTTCTGCTGATTAAAATGATATGTGGCATGCCTATATTCTGTGTGTAACGGAGGCTGTATCTGCATACGAAATGCTACGTTGCAGTGTATTCCTGGAAATCACTGTAATGTAGCATTTCGTATGCAGATACAGCTGCAGTCGCACACAGAATATAGGCATGCTGCATATCATTGTAATCAGCAAAAGCTGATTGTGCATCCTAGCCACATAGTAATGCAAAAAGATGCATTTTCATAAACAAAAGGCGCCCCAATGTCAGCAGAGCTGCCATCTGACTCATGCCAGGCATGTCCTGCAGAACTAGCGGCGGTGCTAGGGGGCACCAGCCAAAATCTTGCCTAGGGCATCATATTGGTTAGGGCCAGCTCTGCACATATGTAAGGGTTGATTCACAGTTGGAAGCAAAACGAAAGAGAAGGAATCATGCTGCTCCTTGGCAAAACCAAATAGCACTGTAGGTGGGCAGATGTAAAATGTGCAGAAAGATTTAGATTTGATAGCATACTCAATCTGCATGGCAGTGCAAAAACAATGGTGCCCAGTATTTGTGAGCTACACGCAAAAGCAGCTGGTATTGGTATCTATCTATCTATCTATCTATCTATCTATCTATCTATCTATCTATCTATCTATCTTCTATCCAGGCACAACAATACTATACTTTTTTGCTTTGCTCCTATCTCAGAATCAGCTACTTAATCTGAGATATTGTACCACAAAAATCTACACTAAATGAATTTGAAGTTGCAGAATCAGAAATGAACAGAGAATAGTTTGACATAATAGTTGCTCTAGAGCATACAGTAGCTTTATGCTTCTTGTCTTAAGCATATGTTTTCTTATCGAATAGCAAAACAAATTGTTAACTGTACCACAAAAGGGGGGGGGGGAAACATTCAGAAGGAATGTGCTACTTATAGCATGATCTCTGAGTTACACTGAAAGACTTACAAGTAATGTACAAGATCTGAGACTGGCTCTTTGTGTTTGTAAAGAAGTATCACCTTCCTGTTTTTATGTATGCACATTTATGCAATTGTGTGCATCTGTGTGCAAGTTCCTGTACATATGCGCTATGTATATCTGGTTATACGGTAGTGTGTGCATGCTTCAGTGTAAAAATGTAAGTACTACTATGTGTTGGTGTGTGCTTATAATTATGTCACAAAGTATAATTAGAAAAGCTTCCTGGTCTTGACCTGTCCCCTGATTGAATGTAAATAGTAATATGTATCATTTTGTGTTTAATACAGGCATAAAATGGAGGAGGCAGCAAGCAGAAGCCCAGGAACAGAAAGGAAAGTAAGAGGGAAGTTTGTTTCTTTGAGCAAGCAGGAGGCCAAAATGGTGCTGGAAATGTACGTGAAAAGGAGTTTCAGCAACCGTGAAAGAAGAACAGAGGGGAGACAAAGTGATAAAAGGGTGCAGAGATCGCACAGTGACCGCAGCAGATATAAACAAAGAGTAAAGAAAAATAAGATGCTGATATCTACAAAGGCAGACATTCAAGAAACAAATAAAATAGCTATGGATGACAAAAATACAGAAAGTAATGAAACTGCTATACAGAAGCTTCAACCAGCAACCATCGCTAAGGCTAATAGCGTAAAAAAAACTTCATGGTTTAAGACCTTTCTGAGTCATTTTTTTAAAACAGATGATAAAGTTTCAGAGCAAAATGTAACTGTGGTCAATAAGACGGTTCAAGTCTCTGTGAGCTCTTCCACTGATGCACATTTAATTCAGACTGCCAAAAAAACCAGCTTAAAAAAAAATAGCATCCGAAGAGCCCTTTCCTTAAAGAAGAATGCATCAGATGAAGACAAGAAGCCGAAGAGGCCAACCCATCTGCCATTGAAGCGTATCAATAAGCCATTACCACTCAAACTATGTAAGTATTTATAGCATTTCTTGAACCAATAAGAAGTAGAAACTATAGCGCATGAAAATGCTGCAAATAGCCCAAATCTTGGAGAATTAGTGGCATGCAAAAACATTGATACTAAATTGAAATGGGTGGTATCTGTGTCTCTATGGAATGTGAAAGAAGCTAGTGGCTGCCTAATAGGAATTGGGTGATTCTAAACACCTAATATGTATTAATATTTTAGTGGAGAGTACATGGTTTCCTGTAGATGTAAAAAGAAGGGC
The DNA here is from genome assembly GCF_028390025.1 of Pseudophryne corroboree. Classification (NCBI taxonomy): domain Eukaryota; kingdom Metazoa; phylum Chordata; class Amphibia; order Anura; family Myobatrachidae; genus Pseudophryne; species Pseudophryne corroboree. The sequence goes on from NC_086445.1 coordinate 758,909,235, forward strand.
TAGGGGACTGCGCTTATTCCTGCCTCACTCGATATATTACAGCTGCTCTGGAGAACAAGGAGAGGATTCCACTATCCTCTCCGTTACTAGAACACGGAAAAAAGGGGGATATCTCCCAGCGCTTGGTTATATCGAGTGAGTTCTATACAAGTGATTTAGTAAATACCAATAATCACAACCTCAAAGAGTGAAATAAAATAAATTTTCTTTTATTAAAGGTAAGATATGAGTGTCTTTCACTCCGTTCTAGAATACTAAAAGTTTTACAGTTATTCCTAATACCGGTATACTAAAAATAAATAAAATAACAGGACAAACAACACAAATAACATGTATAATTTGTGATACGCTATCCTTAGCGATTTACTCACTAAATGTCTTATAATCACTAAAGGGTGAATCTTAAGTCCCAAGAGTATGTGGAAAAAATTACCATACTCTTGGGACTTAAGATTCACCCTTTAGTGATTATAAGACATTTAGTGAGTAAATCGCTAAGGATAGCGTATCACAAATTATACATGTTATTTGTGTTGTTTGTCCTGTTATTTTATTTATTTTTAGTATACCGGTATTAGGAATCACTGTAAAACTTTTAGTATTCTAGAACGGAGTGAAAGACACTCATATCTTACCTTTAATAAAATAAAATTTATTTTATTTCACTCTTTGAGGTTGTGATTATTGGTATTTACTAAATCACTTGTATAGAACTCACTCGATATAACCAAGCGCTGGGAGATATCCCCCTTTTTTCTGGTTTCCTGTAGAGCCTTTAAAACATTAACAGTTTCATGATCATTAAGTGGAGGCGATGATATGTAAGTGAGACCTTTTTCTAAAATGTAACCCTTTTCTGGAATCAATGATGGACAAATCCTAATTGTTATCTTCCTGTTTATTTTATTTATCCCTGTGACTTAAAAACAGTTATTATACTTTTATTAATTGTGATACATCTTTCATTAAAGCATTGCATTTACACGAATTAACACAACTAGAAGTCTTGATTATCATTCTTGACACTTAATGATCATATACTGTAGTACTTACCTAATCACCATTCTTAACGATTTACAGACCCCACATAAAATCCTATAGACTCTTTGCACTTCTCACCAGCTTGACAAAAATATTATCTTTGTCCAAACAAAGTTATTACTGGCTTCCTTATTTTACATCCTCCCAGCCTTTTCTCCCCTCATATAGAAATTGCACACATAATATGTAAGAGCTATTTGCACCATTTCACAAAAATATTTTATGGATTTGCTTTCCTAAAATAAACTTGTGATTGACTCAGGGGCATTTTAAGGCAGGATGGGGCCCATCTACAAATTTGTCATGAAATGTAATCATTTTAAATAACTCCAGTTCATGAGCATAGTTACATTGCTTTCATCATATAGATAAATTCAGATTATACTAACATGTCAGTATATTACTAATGTCATTTGTGTAGGTGAAAAGAATGAGAGCTGTTATTATCAGCAAGTGTCTGAAGAGATTGAGAACCTTGTAAAAGATATTGATAATCTGGAAATAGGAACAAGGAAGCCAAGTTTGGGAGAAGAATTAAACACAGAAGTGTTGGACACTGGTAAGCTCATACATACATACATACATACATACATACATACATACATATATATATATATACTGTATATATATATATATATATATATACTGTATATATAAGGAGTGTAGAGTACTTATTTAGTATGCATTGGTAAGATCTCTAGTGACAAATTTCCCATTAGGTAAGTGGGGCAGGTGCCTATGGGCGACACTCGTTTGGGGACGGCATGTGGATGCTTGTGTTGGTACTGTCAGCCCAACTATTACCAGTAACAGCGAAGTACAGTATCTCTATACTGTACCATATGCCAGTGGTTCCCAAACCTTTTTGAGTCACAGCACCCTAGAGCTTCAGAATTTTTCTTACGGCACCCCTAGGCCACAAGTTTCTTATTGCGAAATTTAGGGGGAAAAAAGTAAATTAAATAAACTGTGTTTATATGTCAAACCTTGTTCAGTTCTATGGTGAGGGACAGGGTTCACTTGTGTTTGTCAATATATTTTATGATTGGAATCCACAAGCACTGGTTATGTCTATTATATTATATTATATTGTGTATATATATATATATATATATATATATATATAGCGCATGTATGTGTGTATATTATATGTATTATATTGATCGTAAATCATTTGAATTGCTCCTGGACCATGAACCCAGGGCACCCCTGCAAGTAGCCCACGGCACACACAGTTTGAGAACCACTGCCATATGCCATCTTGAATGGAGTGCAAACGGGAAGGACACACACATACTGCCACTTTAAGCTGTCCTTCTTAGTAAATATGTATACGTAATTAAAACAAAAAAAAATCACAGTTAGTAGCTTTTTTATTATTCTATTAAATTGGCTATCCCCAAATGAGGATTTATAACCAATCAAAAAAGCAATAAAATTTGGCGGACAGAGGCAACCATTACTGTTGTGCCTAGGGGTGCCCTCACCCCTAAAGATCTCCACAGGTGTGTCAAGACTGGCAAGCAAAGTGGTAGGACTTTACTTACCACTGTCAGCCACCATTGCAGTTGATTGAGATGAATATCATTCAGCTACCTGGTTATATTCTGTAAACAATACCAAGTGCAATACCTAAGTTATGTTATTGCTGCATAGTAGTAGATATTTCTCTGACTTTGAAATCTCTGACTTTGAAAACAAGAAGTGTATCACCGTGAATGGAGAATTATGTTTCCTTGAAATGTTTAAAATAGCAACATAATAAGATCTTGAGATACCCCACCCATCTCTTTTCACAAAAATGCAATTTTCTTGTTAATGAGACACTCCAAGCCTGCAGCATTGTCAGACATAGCTATTTCAAGCAGCGTAATATACTCTACAGTTTTATACTTTAAGATAACCTGTAAAAAAAAAAAAACTTTATGGACACCAAAGTATCGACACAGAAAGTTTGCGACAGGCCAATGCCAGTGCAGCTAGTTTCATATACTACAAAAAATGAAGTTTAGCTGTATAAAATAACATCACATGTTGGTTGTTATGTGTTACTGTTTTTGCATTTTGTTTGTAAATAACTTGGGTATTTTCTTTTGTTCCAGAAACTGTCATTAAGAAAATTGTATCCATTCTCCAAAAACAGGGGGATGTATATGATAGAAAGGTATGTAAAGACTGTATATGTGTATACGAAAAGCATGTCTTGTACTACAGTATTAGACACTCCAACATGACCCACCCCACTAGGTACAAAATGCTCTGTTCCTGGACTTCCCTCTTAATTTATGATTTCCGTCACCTGTGTTGAACTGGTTAAATGATAAGAAATGTGTTTCTTCACTGGTGATGGCAATAATAAATTAAGAGGGAAGTCCAGAAACAGAGCATTTCGTACCTAGTGGGGCGGGTCATGTTGGAGGGTATGCAGTATTCACATATTATAGGTATCAGAATGTTGCACAATTGAAAACGTGTATAAGGTTTACACTCAAAGCAGTCACTACAAGTCAGTAATGCTAACTACTCTGATACAATATGTCCAATAATGCACTTATCTGAATAAAATATGTGTGTATATATACATATATAAACAAATAATCTTGCAGGCTGAGGCGGCACTCAGGCACAATATATACAGAAAAGAGGAACAGCTGTTGCTAACATTTGAGAATGTAATCTTTCATCAGGCAGAGTTTTGTGAAAAAAACTGCAAATACAAATTTAATAGTTATTATTTTTGCCGACTGTGTGGCCAGCTTTTTGTGCGGAGGCTCCATTGACCTCATTGTTAATCTGGATTTGGATAAAATTCTGAACAACTGTTCTTCATTCTCCATCTACTGTTTCTGAGTGCCGCCTCCATCTGATATATATATATATATATAGTGACCTTTAATACCCTTCTACTATTTCATAGAGGTGAACATTCCACCAGAAGAGAAATTAAGAGGCAGTCCTCATATTCTCAGATGCAAGTAAAGTGCATTAAAAATGAGCCAACATTTCACAATGCTTAGACCATCTTTCCTCAGGGTGTAACATAGATGTATATTCATTATATAACTCCCTCTGCTCTTGCTCATGGCTGCCAAATCTTGCAGTCTCAGATGTAGCTTAGGAATGCAAATTCAGTCAGAAGGAAGGACCCAGACAAGTAAATGAATACTCACATTATAGTGACACAGTAATTAGCATTGCCACCTTGCTGTAGCTTCCGGGAGTGTATCTTGCACTGGGTCAGGGACTGTTATGTCTGAATAAGTGTACTGGGTTGTGTAATACATTGTTGCTATATAAATAAAAAGATAATAATTATGATTGCTAATAATTATGCAGCATCTGATGATATTTAAATCTTAACAATATATTGCGTTATCTTCTAATGTTGAAAACATTGTTAAACATAGGAGTAGTTGATATGGAAGTGGATATATTGATGTTTATTAAAGTTACATTTCATTATATTTACAGATTAAGGAAGACCCTACTCTCAATAACTTCTTCAGAGACATCTCCTATAATTCATTCAAGCAGCTTGCAGATGTCTATATTGACAAGGAAGTAAAAACCAGGGGAACAGATGCAACTCCCGAGGACATGAAATTTGCATTCTCTGTTCATTTTACAAAACAGGTTGTAGGACTCTCCACTCACCCTGCAAATAGGATTATGGGCTTTGGAAACCAGTATCTACAAGACACATTTACATGGCTCTCCTGCAATATGGATAATGTGGTGAGTACAACAGTATGTGTAGTGTAATGTGACAGGAATAATTGTTTTGGCTTAATTAATATAGCATATATTTAGGTAGCGTAAAGCCATGGAAATAATATTGACAACCAGGAAATATGTTAAGAAACATCAAAAAGTGATTGTTAAAATATAGGGGTCAATTCATTGAGATGAGAATATCCCCTTCTCCTTTGTTTATCCTATTTATTAAAGGGTATTGCCAGCAATGTCTATCACAGAATATCACCACCAACAGTAGCCATTGCTGGGGCTCTCATGCGATAGTTTCTCCAAAGCATGGAGAAGCGGCTGCATAGGTACCAACTCTGACCACATATGATTGGCATTGTAAAATACACAACTAGTGTATTCCTGGTGCGCACTAGAGCAGCCTATGTACAACAAAGAATTGGGACCACACCTTTAGTCCCTACCAAACATCCACAAAAAAGACAATTTTCAGTAATATACAATGGCACTCAAGGGAAACAGTAACCACACTTCCCTTCAATTCTTTTATGAGGGTTTATATGGTATATAAAATAAGATTTTACTTACCGATAAATCTATTTCTCGGAGTCCGTAGTGGATGCTGGGGTTCCTGAAAGGACCATGGGGAATAGCGGCTCCGCAGGAGACAGGGCACAAAAAGTAAAGCTTTTTCCGATCAGGTGGTGTGCACTGGCTCCTCCCCCTATGACCCTCCTCCAGACTCCAGTTAGGTACTGTGCCCGGACGAGCGTACACAATAAGGGAGGATTTTGAATCCCGGGTAAGACTCATACCAGCCACACCAATCACACCGTACAACTTGTGATCTAAACCCAGTTAACAGTATGATAACAGCGGAGCCTCTGAAAGATGGCTTCCTACAACAATAACCCGAATAAGTTAACAATAACTATGTACAATTTATGCAGATAATCCGCACTTGGGATGGGCGCCCAGCATCCACTACGGACTCCGAGAAATAGATTTATCGGTAAGTAAAATCTTATTTTCTCTATCGTCCTAGTGGATGCTGGGGTTCCTGAAAGGACCATGGGGATTATACCAAAGCTCCCAAACGGGCGGGAGAGTGCGGATGACTCTGCAGCACCGAATGAGAGAACTCCAGGTCCTCCTTAGCCAGAGTATCAAATTTGTAAAATTTTACAAACGTGTTCTCCCCTGACCACGTAGCTGCTCGGCAAAGTTGTAATGCCGAGACCCCTCGGGCAGCCGCCCAAGATGAGCCCACCTTCCTTGTGGAGTGGGCCTTTACAGATTTAGGCTGTGGCAGGCCTGCCACAGAATGTGCCAGTTGGATTGTGCTACAGATCCAACGAGCAATCGTCTGCTTAGACGCAGGAGCACCCATCTTGTTGGGTGCATACAATATAAACAACGAGTCAGATTTTCTGACTCCAGCTGTTCTTGCAATATATATTTTTAATGCTCTGACAACGTCCAGTAACTTGGAGTCCTCCAAGTCACTTGTAGCCGCAGGCACTACAATAGGCTGGTTCAGATGAAATGCTGACACCACCTTAGGGAGAAAATGCGGACGAGTCCGCAGTTCTGCCCTGTCCGAATGGAAAATCAGATATGGGCTTTTGTAAGATAAAGCTGCCAATTCTGACACTCTCCTGGCAGAAGCCAGGGCTAGAAGCATGGTCACTTTCCAAGTGAGATATTTCAAATCCACCTTATTTAGTGGTTCAAACCAATGAGATTTTAGAAAATCCAAAACTACATTGAGATCCCACGGTGCCACTGGAGGCACCACAGGAGGCTGTATATGCAGCACTCCCTTAACAAAGGTCTGGACTTCAGGGACTGAAGCCAATTCTTTTTGAAAGAAAATCGACAGGGCCGAAATTTGAACCTTAATAGATCCCAATTTGAGACCCATAGACAATCCTGATTGCAGGAAATGTAGGAATCGACCCAGTTGAAATTCCTCCGTCGGAGCACTCCGATCTTCGCACCACGCAACATATTTTCGCCAAATTCGGTAATAATGTTGCACGGTTACTTCTTTCCTTGCTTTAATCAAAGTAGGAATGACTTCTTCCGGCATGCCTTTTTCCATTAGGATCCGGCGTTCAACCGCCATGCCGTCAAACGCAGCCGCGGTAAGTCTTGAAACAGACAGGGACCCTGCTGAAGCAAGTCCCTCCTTAGAGGTAGAGGCCACGGATCTTCCGTGATCATCTCTTGAAGTTCCGGGTACCAAGTCCTTCTTGGCCAATCCGGAACCACTAGTATCGTTCTTACGCCTCTTTGCCGTATAATTCTCAATACTTTTGGTATGAGAGGCAGAGGAGGAAACACATACACCGACTGGTACACCCAAGGCGTTACCAGCGCGTCCACAGCTATTGCCTGCGGATCTCTTGACCTGGCGCAATACCTGTCCAGTTTTTTGTTGAGGCGAGACGCCATCATGTCCACCATTGGTCTTTCCCAACGGGTTACCAGCATGTGGAAGACTTCTGGATGAAGTCCCCACTCTCCCGGGTGAAGATCGTGTCTGCTGAGGAAGTCTGCTTCCCAGTTGTCCACTCCCGGGATGAACACTGCTGATAGCGCTATCACATGATTCTCTGCCCAGCGAAGAATCCTTGCAGCTTCTGCCATTGCACTCCTGCTTCTTGTGCCGCCCTGTCTGTTCACATGGGCGACTGCCGTGATGTTGTCCGACTGGATCAACACCGGTTTTCCCTGAAGCAGAGGTTCTGCCTGGCTTAGAGCATTGTATATTGCTCTTAGTTCCAGAATGTTTATGTGAAGAGACGTTTCCAGGCTCGTCCATACTCCCTGGAAGTTTCTTCCTTGTGTGACTGCTCCCCAGCCTCTCAGGCTGGCGTCCGTGGTCACCAGGATCCAATCCTGTATGCCGAATCTGCGGCTCTCCAATAGATGAGGACTCTGCAACCACCACAGAAGAGACACCCTTGTCCTTGGAGACAGGGTTATCCGTAGGTGCATCTGAAGATGCGACCCTGACCATTTGTCCAACAGATCCCTTTGGAAAATTCTTGCGTGGAATCTGCCGAATGGAATTGCTTCGTAAGAAGCCACCATTTTTCCCAGGACTCTTGTGCATTGATGTACAGACACCTTTCCTGGTTTTAGGAGGTTCCTGACAAGCTCGGATAACTCCTTGGCTTTTTCCTCCGGGAGAAAAACCTTTTTCTGAACCGTGTCCAGAATCATCCCTAGGAACAGCAGACGAGTTGTCGGCATTAACTGGGATTTTGGAATATTCAGAATCCACCCGTGCTGTTTTAGCACTTCTTGAGACAGTGCTAATCCCATCTCTAGCTGTTCTCTGGACCTCGCCCTTATTAGGAGATCGTCCAAGTATGGGATAATTAATACGCCTTTTCTTCGAAGAAGAATCATCATCTCGGCCATTACCTTTGTAAAGATCCGAGGTGCCGTGGACAATCCGAACGGCAGCGTCTGAAACTGATAGTGACAGTTTTGTACAACGAACCTGAGGTACCCCTGGTGTGAGGGGTAAATTGGAACGTGGAGATACGCATCCTTGATGTCCAAGGATACCATAAAGTCCCCCTCTTCCAGGTTCGCTATCACTGCTCTGAGTGACTCCATTTTGAACTTGAACTTCTTTATGTACAGGTTCAAGGACTTCAGATTTAGAATAGGCCTTACCGAGCCATCCGGCTTCGGTACCACAAAAAGAGTGGAATAATACCCCTTCCCTTGTTGTAGAAGAGGTACCTTGACTATCACCTGCTGAGAGTACAGCTTGTGAATGGCTTCCAAAACCGTCTCCCTTTCGGAGGGGGACGTTGGTAAAGCAGACTTCAGGAAACGGCGAGGTGGATCCGTCTCTAATTCCAACCTGTACCCTTGAGATATTATCTGCAGGATCCAGGGATCTACCTGCGAGTGAGCCCACTGCGCGCTGTAATTTTTGAGACGACCGCCCACCATCCCCGAGTCCGCTTGAGGAGCCCCAGCGTCATGCTGAGGCTTTTGTAGAAGCCGGGGAGGGCTTCTGTTCCTGGGAAGGAGCTGCGTGTTGCTGTCTCTTCCCTCGACCTTTGCCTCGTGGCAGATATGAATAGCCCTTTGCTCTCTTATTTTTAAAGGAACGAAAGGGCTGCGGTTGAAAAGTCGGTGCCTTTTTCTGTGGGGGAGTGACTTGAGGTAGAAAGGTGGATTTCCCGGCTGTAGCCGTGGCCACCAAATCTGATAGACCGACTCCAAATAACTCCTCCCCTTTATACGGCAAAACTTCCATATGCCGTTTTGAATCCGCATCGCCTGTCCACTGTCGCGTCCATAAAGCTCTTCTGGCCGAAATGGACATAGCACTTACCCGTGATGCCAGTGTGCAGATATCCCTCTGTGCATCACGCATATAAAGAAATGCATCCTTTATTTGTTCTAACGACAGTAAAATATTGTCCCTGTCCAGGGTATCAATATTTTCAATCAGGGACTCTGACCAAACTACCCCAGCACTGCCCATCCAGGCAGTCGCTACAGCTGGTCGTAGTATAACACCTGCATGTGTGTATATACTTTTTTGGATATTTTCCATCCTCCTATCTGATGGATCTTTAAGTGCGGCCGTCTCAGGAGAGGGTAACGCCACTTGTTTAGATAAGCGTGTTAGCGCCTTGTCCACCCTAGGAGGTGTTTCCCAGCGCTCCCTAACCTCTGGCGGGAAAGGGTATAATGCCAATAATTTCTTTGAAATTATCAGTTTTTTATCAGGGGCAACCCACGCTTCATTACACACGTCATTTAATTCTTCTGATTCAGGAAAAACTATAGGTAGTTTTTTCATACCCCACATAATACCCTGTTTAGTGGTACCTGTAGTATCAGCTAAATGTAACGCCTCCTTCATTGCCAAAATCATATAACGTGTGGCCCTACTGGAAAATACGGTTGATTCGTCACCGTCACCACTGGAGTCATCGCCTGTGTCTGGGTCTGTGTCGACCGACTGAGGCAAAGGGCGTTTCACAGCCCCTGACGGTGTTTGAGTCGCCTGGACAGGCACTAATTGATTGTCCGGCCGCCTCATGTCGTCAAACGACTGCTTTAGCGTGTTGACACTATCCCGTAGTTCCATAAATAAAGGCATCCATTCCGGTGTCGACTCCCTAGGGGGTGACATCCTCATATTTGGCAATTGCTCCGCCTCCACACCAATATCGTCCTCATACATGTCGACACACACGTACCGACACACAGCAGACACACAGGGAATGCTCCTAACGAAGACAGGACCCACTAGCCCTTTGGGGAGACAGAGGGAGAGTTTGCCAGCACACACCAAAAGCGCTATATATATATATATTAGGGATAGCCTTATAATAAGTGCTCCCTTATAGCTGCTTTGTTATATCAAATTATCGCCATAAATGTGCCCCCCCCTCTCTGTTTTACCCTGTTTCTGTAGTGCAGTGCAGGGGAGAGACTTGGGAGCCGTCCTGACCAGCGGAGCTGTGAGAGGAAATGGCGCCGTGTGCTGAGGAGATAGGCCCCGCCCCTTTTCTGGCGGGCTCGTCTCCCGCTATTTAGAGAAATCAGGCAGGGGTTAAATATCTCCATATAGCCTCTAGGGCTATATGTGAGGTATTTTTAGCCTTTATAGGTAATCATTTTGCCTCCCAGGGCGCCCCCCTCCCAGCGCCCTGCACCCTCAGTGACTGCCGTGTGAAGTGTGCTGAGAGGAAAATGGCGCACAGCTGCAGTGCTGTGCGCTACCTTATGAAGACTGCAGGAGTCTTCAGCCGCCGATTCTGGACCTCTTCTGTCTTCAGCATCTGCAAGGGGGCCGGCGGCGTGGCTCCGGTGACCATCCAGGCTGTACCCGTGATCGTCCCTCTGGAGCTTGATGTCCAGTAGCCAAGAAGCCAATCCATCCTGCACGCAGGTGAGTTGACTCCTTCTCCCCTCAGTCCCTCGCTGCAGTGATCCTGTTGCCAGCAGGAATCACTGTAAAATAAAAAACCTAGCTAAACTTTTTCTAAGCAGCTCTTTAGGAGAGCCACCTAGATTGCACCCTTCTCGGCCGGGCACAAAAATCTAACTGGAGTCTGGAGGAGGGTCATAGGGGGAGGAGCCAGTGCACACCACCTGATCGGAAAAAGCTTTACTTTTTGTGCCCTGTCTCCTGCGGAGCCGCTATTCCCCATGGTCCTTTCAGGAACCCCAGCATCCACTAGGACGATAGAGAAAAGAGAGAAACCACAACATATCCTTGTGTAATACAGTTTTAACCAAAGAATCAGTCATTGTGAATAACAACGTAAGTTAAGTGTGGCCAGTACTCAGAGAAGCCCCCTATACCTTACACTTACACATTCAAAGTAAAGAAATAGGCACAGCAAATGGGTCTCTCATTAGGTGGCACTATCATCACCATCACCATAAGTATAGGTTAACAGGAGATGCCTCCTTGACAATTTACTCAGAAACTTGGAGGTAAAACAGGAACATCTGATGGATCTTTTTCTCCTGAAAATGAAGATGACTCCCTATCTTACTTTTTGATGGAGAAGCACACCTTTGGTATGGGTATTTACAACAGCCAGAGTGGTGAGAAGGATTGAATGGTGTAGAAAAAGGGTGCCCTGTTGATATGAACTTCCTCCTTCCTTCCTCAATATGTCTCCTTCTGTCCAGATTGAACTGTCCCCACCAACTTGTTTCTATCCAAAGCAGCCCCATTGATATGAACTTCCTCCTTCCTTCCTCAGAATGGTCTCCTTCTGTCCAGATTGAACTGTCCCCACCAACTCGTTTCTATACAATGCAGTTCCATTGATATGAACTCCCTCTTTCTTTCCTCAGTATGGTCTCCTTCTGTCCAGTTTAAACTGTCCCCACCAATGTCTTTCTATACAATGCTGGATCTTTTTCAAGGTATCTTAAAAAAGATCCAGCTTTGAATAGAAATGCATTGAAGGAGACAGTTAAAACTGGACAGAAGGAGGCCATACTGAGGAAGAAAGAACATGGCTGTGTTTTTCTACCCCATTCAATCCTCCTTACCACTCTGGCTGATGCGATTACCCACACCAAAGGGGAGCATCTCCATCTAAAAGGAAAATAGGGAGTACAATCTTCATCATCAGGAGAAAAAGACCCATCAGATGTGCCTGGTTTACCTCCAAGTTTATGAGTGAAGTGTCAAGGGGGCATTCCTTGTTAACCTATATTTATGTTGATGCTGACAGTACCACTTAAGAAGAAACCAATTTGATGTGCCTATTTCTTCACTTTGAATGTGTGAGTGTGGTATTTAGTGGGCTATCCCATTAAACATTCTCTTTGAGTACTGGCCAGTACTTTTTTGAGTATTAATGGCACTGTATCTGGAGTGTCTTACACACAGCTGAAAACACAGTACATGACAAGTTAGTGTACACGCTACTTGTGCTGTGAACCTATAATTTACCAGAACACTATAATACTCTTAGTTGTTGATACTTTATTTATGACTTTTACAGAGAGGAATGGATGATGCTATCTTATGTGCAGTCTGTTGTTTAGAGTAGATGATTCATCTACATGCTAAAAATAGCATTTTGGTCATTGACTCATCTGCACAGAATAACATTGTAATTCTGACATGTTGTAACATAAGCTATGTTCATTACGACATATGGTATATGTTTACAAGGAACTTGTGGCCGGCCTCTGTTAATTAGAGAGATCAAATGACCTGGAAGACAGCAGGAAATAAAACAACTGTCATAGTTAAGATAACTGTGAGGGCTATTCACTCTGTTTCTGATGCCCTGAGTATTTAGGTCAATGTGTCATTTTTTTCGGTGAGCTACAATGGGACATTTGTTGTTTGAGGATGATTAGTGTTTCATGTGCATGCTGCCAAATGAAACATCATCCTGGTTTTTGCCACCAGACCTGTACAGTGACTAGACAGATGCCTGCATGTGATATACATAGGAAATTGTGGCTAAGATCATGACTGTGATATTATTATTGTAGCACATGATACGGTACTGTCATGTACACTCCTTTTTATGCAAATACCATTTTACGCAGCACATTCATGTTCTAATCAGATACATAAAAGTGCAGTTTCACTAACTTTGGTCAACTATTTAAAAAAAAGAAAAGAAAAAAAAGTTTCCAGTGCCAATAGATATAAAAGGAAGTCTCCACTCATAGATATTCCCAACATACTCTATTTAGCAGAATCATGATCAGGACTTGTATAGTTTTAAACATTCCTTACTAGCACAGACTCTTTTCCTAGACTAAAATCCTTAAGAACTTTGAGGTTTTGAGTTGGTATAAGTGTAGTTGCTTGGATGGTTGCTACATTTTGTCCAATCAGCTTCATCGACAGCTATCCAATTACTGTGGATTATTATCACATTTCTCCCAACTGTCAAGAAGAAACCCTTAGGGCGGTATCCTATTAGTCCCAATGCCAACACTTAACGGGGATTATGCTTCGGATGTCCCAGACACCCGAACCATAATCGGTGATCAGTGTCCTGCTGGAGCGCCGATAACTCATGGGAATTATCCCCGTTCCCATGTGTTATTGCATGATCGCAGGTTCAATTTTGGATTATAAAAATGGCCTCTAATTAGATACTGTGATAATGACCATTGGTCATTAATCGCCATAATCAGCCTTTTTTATTGTCAAAACGGCAATACTCCCCTTAAGGGAGCTACACAAGGTGCAATATATCTACAGATATGGGGGGTGATTCAGACCTGATCGTACGCAGGCGGTTTTTTTGCAGTGCTGTGATCAGGTAGTTGCCTCCTACAGGGGGAGGGGGTAATCGCTGTGCAGGGGTGCGATAGCTTGTGCAGTCTCTGCACAGTTCAGGACTTACTCAGCCACTGCGATGATCCGGCCAGGAGCTGACGTCAGGAACCCTCCCTCCAAAACGGCTGGGCACACCTGCGTTTTTCCGGACACTTCCTAGAAACGGTCAGTTGACACCCACAAACGGCCTCTTCCTGTCAATCTTCTTGCGTTCGCTGGTGCGATTGCTTTCTTAGTTAAATCCGTCGCTGTCCGGTGATCCCCGTCGCCAGTGGCCACCGCAGTTCAGACCCGATTGTACCGCTGCAAAAAAAGCTAGTGTGCGATCGGGTCTGAATGACCCTCATGGACTATATAGTTCATATCGGTAGAAAAGCCAGTGCATATCGCACCATGTGGAAGCACCTAGCAATGCTGATGCATGGTCCCACGGGATCGGATCGCAAGGAAAGATAGAGTGTGCAGTCAGGGCCAATATTGACTATATCGGAGGTTCATGGCTCTGCCCACAATATAGACAATATCGGGCGTTAGCCTGCATCGCACTGTGGTGGTCATTCTGAGTTGTTCGCTAGCTGTTTTTGGTCGCTGCGAAGTGATCAGACAAAAAAAGGCACTTCTGCGCATGCGTATGTGTATGCGGCGCAATGCGCACGCGCGATGTACTTTCACAACTGCCGATGCAGTTTCACACAAGGTCTAGCGACGCTTTTCAATCGCACTGCTGGCCACAGAGTGATTGACAGGAAGTGGGTGTTTCTGGGAGGTAACTGACCGTTTTCGGGGAGTGTGTGGAAAAACGCAGGCATGTCAGATACAAATGCCGGCGTGCCTGGGGAAACGCAGGTGTGGGTGGCCGAACGCAGGGCGTGTTCGTGACGTCAAAACAGGAACTAAACAGTCTGACGTGATCGCAAGCTAGGAGTAGGTCTCGAGCTGCTCAGAAACTGCACAATCTTTTTTTGTAGCAGCGCTGCGATCCTTTCGTTCGCACTTCTGCTAAGCTAAGATACACCCCCAGAGGGCAGCGGCTTAGCGTTTGCACGGCTGCTAAAAGCAGCTAGCGAGCGAACAACTCGGAATGAGGGCCTATGTGAAGGCAGCTTTAGAGATGTTGGTGGTCATTCCGAGTTGATCGCTCGTTATTTTTTTTCGCAACGGAGCGATTAGTCGCTAATGCGCATGCGCAATGTCCGCAGTGCGACTGCGCCAAGTAAATTTGCTATGCAGTTAGCTATTTTACTCACGGCATTACAAGGTTTTTTCTTCGTTCTGGTGATCGTAATGTGATTGACAGGAAGTGGGTGTTTCTGGGCGGAAACAGGCCGTTTTATGGGTGTGTGTGAAAAAACGCTGCCGTTTCTGGGAAAAACGCGGGAGTGTCTGAAGAAACGGGGGAGTGTCTGGGCGAACACTGGGAGTGTTTGTGACGTCAAACCAGGAACGAAACTGACTGAACTGATCGCAGTTGCCGAGTAAGTCTGGAGCTACTCAGAAACTGCTAAGAAGTGTCTATTCGCAATTCTGCTAATCTTTCGTTCGCAATTTTACTATGCTAAGATTCACTCCCAGTAGGCGGCGGCTTAGCGTGTGCAAAGCTGCTAAAAGCAGCTTGCGAGCGAACAACTCGGAATGAGGGCCGTTATTGTTAAAAAAAACAGAAGCTGAAATACTGTATTTATTTATTTATTTATTTATTTATTTTATCCAAGAACAACGAAACATGAACATTGATGTTTAAAGTTAAACGTAGCATTTCTTATTTTTTTCTCCATACCATTGGTTATTATTACATTGTTCTTACAAACTAATTTATATTTTGTTTTCCTTTTGTTTCAGGCTAATTGTGCTGGTGCAGATGGATGTATCAGCCCTGACTGAGAAGAATTTTGCTTACTGTACATAAGGATATACCATGATGCTGGCACATGGCAACTACTGTAGATTTAGTTTCTTTTTTTTTCTCTAGAAAGACTTTACTGCTGGTTCAGTAATAGAAGATTTGATGTATTTTTGAACTATAAATGTTTACATTATTTAATATTCATTGTTATTTCAATCTTTTTGAAAAAGGAAAATGCTTTGAAGGACCACTCTGAAATACATAAAAAAGTAAACACAACATTGGCATATGTAAACTAGCTTACAATTACAATAGGCAATATTAAAGGGATGGTGACACGGACCTTTCAAAATAATTACTTCTATATATAAGCAGTTTCAGAAAAAAACACTTATTACATCAAGAGCCTTCATCAAAGTAACTTTTACATTACTTTTATAGTATATGTGTTTCCTGTAGTAAATTATAGGGCTATTTGGTACTTTTTGGGTAACCTCCCCCACTCTGGTCTACAAGACTTGTGGGCAGGATGAGTAGTTTGCAGAGATAAACTGCTGCCCTTTAAGACCTACTGTATTGTAGCCATACAGTATAGTGGATCACTAAATGTGGCATGAAAGCAGCTATTTATAGATGATGTTGATTAACATTGTACTGTATGTGTTACATATCCCTTACTGTTTATATTATTTATAAGTTTACATTTTTACAACTAACATTGTACATTACAATTAAACTGTAAATACATTATGTAATTTTGAACATGTATATATATGACTGTAAATAAAAGCTATTTTTGTATAAGAGTGAATAAAATAAACAGGAAGAAACTAAGATGATGTGTAGTAACATTATTTGTCATTGCTATTTAATATGCAGTTCTGGAAACAAAAGACATGCAATAACAAATATACCCCTTTAAAAAAAAAACCCCATAGGTGTCATGATTACCCTAGAACAGGCATGTCCAAACTGCGGCCCTCCAGCTGTTGAGAAACTACACATCCCAGCATGCCCTGACACAGCTTTAGCATTCTCTGACAGCAAAACTGTGTCAGGGCATGCTGGGATGTAGTTTCACAACAGCTGGAGGGCCACATTTTGGACATGCCTGCCCTAGAACACAGAACTAATGACATTTCATAATAAAATTAAATATTTTATTAATAAATAAACTAAAAATAAATACCGTTGGCTGAAGTATTTCAATACAGTTCCTATATACCTGCATGTAAAGATAAATGGACTACTCAATTTGGGGGACATTTACTAAGCAGTGATAAGAGCGGAGAAGTGAGCCAGTGGAGAAGTTGCCCCATCAACCAATCAGCAGCTCTGTATAATTTTATAGTATGCAAATTGTAAATGTTACTTCAGTGCTCATTGGTTGCCATGGGCAACTTCTCCACTGGCTCACTTCTCCGCTCTTATCCACCTTAGTAAATGTCCCCCTTAATTACATAATATAATTTCTTGTTGGTTTGGTGCCCAAAATGAACAGCACTCCCATGCAATATCTAATAAGAAATTATCAGATGTTTATTTCATTTGCCTAAAAATTCAGTATGGTCAGGAGTGCTATCAGCTAACAGCACTAACTGAAGCTGTTCAGGGCACATTAAACTTGATAGCATCTATGTGGCAAAAATTGGTCACTTACTGCTCAGGCCTATAGACCAGATCTGTCAGTTTATGGACAGTTTAAGACAGTTTCAACAATAACCTGGAACATGGAAATGTGGGCTATGTATACAGGGCCGAAACTAGGATTTACGGCACCCGGGGCAAGGCAGGAATTTAGCCCCCCCCCCCCCCCCCCCCCCCCCTCCCGAAAAAATAATAATACAAAAAAGAATAAATAATAATGAATAAATAAATAAAATAATAAAAAAAATAGATAAAAAAATACAATAAAATAGGAAATTAAAAAGACCGACAAAATTCAAAACTATGCCACCCAATGCAACCTTGTTCTCATTACCAAGCATAGCAATACCCCTCATTAACAGAGGAGAGGTGGAGAGATATGGAAGAAGGGAGAAGGAGAGAGAATATGCTTCATAATAACCCTCAGACAGGCAGACCCCAGTAAAACACACACAGTGTATATATATATATATATATATATATATATAAGTGTGTGTATGTATATGTATGTGTGTATATATATATATATATATATATATACACACACACATATACTACATATATATATATATATATATATACATACATACACACACACACACACACATATATATATATATATATATATATATAAAACACATTTTAAATAAATATATATATATATATATATATATATATATATATATAAAATCTGTAGCTGTCACGGTGGTAGAAATAAACAGTCTCAGCATGATATATTCAGTGTGTGTGTATATATATATATATATATATATACTTAAATAAACTACTTTAAATGAGCTGCAGGGGTTAACACCAGTCAGGGTGAGGGAGTGTGTGTGCCTGTGTGTTTTACCTCTCCAGTCCTCTCACTAATCAGACGGAGGTGAAGGGTGCTGGTCTGCTTCGATCAATCACTGCTGGTGTCAGCGACTCAGCAGCAGGGCTGAATGTAGGGCTGCGTGGGGCTGGAGAAAGCTCAGTAAGTCATAGGGCGGGTGGCTTGCCGCTTAGGATATCCGACTTCTGCAGCTCCAGCGGCGGCCTGCTCTCTGCAGGGTGAAATGCCTCATGGGATTTGTAGTCTCTCTGTTACAGCTCCAAGTGTAACCAGTAAGAGACATGACTACAAATCCCATGTGACTCCACTTCTCTGCTGTATCAGACGCAGACGGATCCCAGCGCCCTATCCAGTCCCGCGCCCGGGTCACATGCCCCCCTAGCCCCTCCCTAGTTACGGCCCTGATGTATACAATTTATATGGTTAGACATTACATATCTGCTCTTCCTTCCTCCTCCTGGTACGGCAGACCTTATAGTTCATAGGGATAAACACCTCTATCACCTCAGGGTTTAGGGCAGGATCTCTGGCAAATGGGGTAAGCCTGGCAATACCTTTTCATGGCCATGAGCACCCCTGCCAATAAAACCTAAACAGGACCCTCTCTTGGGTTTATCCTATTCCAGGTGCCCCGCCCCCCCCCCCCCAATCCACCAAACATGGGTATGTGCTGATTTTTTTTAAAACAGCATAACATGTACTTGGAGCACTTCTAGCTGTACCCCAACTCTCTCCTGTACAATGCTTACTCTACACAGGCAACCCTTCTTAATCACAAAGTGGGGCACTCCCTCTGATGGTGGGGCTACTTGGGGCACCCCATTTACCTCTGTCACTACCTTAAAGGCTTGTTCCACGGTAGAGTCATTAACTTGGTCCCATGCAAAGTCCTGTAATGGAACAGTCTTGACATCAGTGACCAGGCCGTGTCCTCACTGGGCTTTGGGATAGACCCAAAGGGGTACATTTACTAAGCAGTGATAAGAGCAGAGAAGTGAGCCAGTGGAGAAGTTGCCCATGGCAACCAATCAGCACTGAAGTAACATCTATAATTTGCATACTTTAAAATGATACAGAGCTGCTGAATGGTTGATGGGGAAATTTCTCCACTGGCTCCCTTCTCCGCTCTATTCACTGCTTAGTAAATGTTCCCCATAGAGTACTTTGAATGTATCCAAAATGGGCCTTGTGGATTGAGCAGGCTCTTCTCTCTCACATCCAGGAACCCTTATCCAGCTTTTACAAAAAAAGCCCCAAAAGCTCAGCAGAGCAACCACAAACATCTTTCTGGGGTTTTAAAATACATAGGCTAGAAAGTGAAACCTGTGACAAACATATCTCCCATTTATCACTTTACCACTGCTTTTATTATAGGCATACACAATGTCTTCAGTGGCGGTTCTTGCCACGGGCAAGCGGTACTTTTGCCCGGGGCGCCGCCTTCCGGAGGGCGCCGCACCAGGGCAAGATCCGCCACTGTGCCCCCCGCAGTGCCCTGCTGTGCCCCCCCGCTTTGAAGGGAACCAGACGCGTAGCGTCTAGTTTCCCTTCATTGAGAGGACCTTAGTTGTGTGGTGCGCGATGACGTCATCGCGCACCGCACAGCAAAGGTCCTCTCCATGAAGGGAAACTAGACGCTACGGTCTAGTTTCCCTTCATGGAGAGGACCTTTGAAGTGCGATGCGCGATGATGTCATCGCGCACTGCACAACATACTGGCACAGACACTAGGGGTCATAATTGACCTCTAGTGTCTATGCTGTTCTATGGGAGAGACGTAATAACGTCTCTCCCATAGATCGGAGGAGAAGAGCGGCGGCGCCGGCGGAGGCGGTCTGGATCAGGAACGGGGATGGTAAGTATACTTTTTTATTTTATTTTTTCTTTCAGCGCCGTGGCCACGCCCCCATTTGAAGCCACGCCCCTATATTTTGCCCGGGGCGCCACAAGGCAAAGAACCGGCCCTGAATGTCTTTCCAGCTGACACAGATCTTAAGAGATGCAAAAGAACTCCTTGTGGACAAGTTGCCAACTCAAGCTGCACATGATGCGACCTGACTCATCGCACAGGATGCGACCAGTCAGATAGACAGTGTTTGCAGCGGCAGGGAATGGAAATTTCCCTCTGCTGCTGCTGGCAGAGGGACTGGAAGGACCCTCTGCCTCCCTGCACTCTCCCCCACTGATTGCCGTGCTGCCGATCACTGCTGATCAGTCAGCACGGCAGGATCCAACACTTCCAGCAGCTGCAGACAATGGCAGCTGCTGGTAAGTGTAAAAAAAGCTACTCACAGTACAACAGTCGACGCGTTTCGGTCTTAAATGGACCTTATCTGCTGTACTGTGAGTACCTTTTTTTAAAAGGAGAATTGAACACACATCTCTTTTTCTATATTTTGGACTTCTGGTTCCTGTCAGGATTTGTTTTTTATCTTTTTTTTAACCAATTTTTTCAGTTTTTTTTAATGTTTTTATTGACTTTGTTATTCATGCATGGTGGCATTTCTTGTACCTTTTGGAATGCTCAGAATAAATTTTTATACATGTGGAAATAAAATCAGTTCCATGTTTGCGTTGCTATGGAGAAGGAATGCTATCTGATTCCAAAGGAAAAGGTGCACAGTCTGGACGTGTATAAAGATACCTTTATAGGAGTCTACCATTCATTATTCTTGTGAGTTGGGGTATGCATATGATTGTCATCATAACTGAAAAAGATACCTTTATAGGAATTTCCCATCCCTAATTTGTGTGAGTTGGGGTACACATTTGTTAAATATTCTGATTCCAAACATACCTTTATAGGAATTCATCTTCCCTACTCAGTGTGAGTTTTGGGTACGCTAAGTCAGTTGATTTCCATCCTGAATTGAAGGGAAATATATAGATATTCTTTGTTTGAATCACCTGAAAAGTTACCTTTACGTGCACCCACTTACCTGATTCTGTGTGAGTGGGGTACGCTTTTGGTTGTGGAGATGATATTTTCTTTTAAGCTGTTCTACTCATGTTTCTTTCCCGTTTTTATCTTTGCATGAACCTGGAGGAATTCTTTCCAGATTGGTAGAATATCACAACAAACGAGGAACGTTGACCATTGGTCCTGCCACTGAAGGGAACCATTCATCTTTGTAAAAATAAGGGATGTATTATATTCCATGCTAATTTACATGACCTTTTATATATGCGCCTTCGACACAAAATAATATAATTTCTTTTTTTTGCACTTTGCTATATAAACGTGGTGACGTTTATTCTGATATTTTCAGTGGACGGGCAGCTTTGCGCCACATAGGCGAACCTTCCATCATTTTTCTTTCTTGTATAGATTTATTTTACTGTCTTTGGCTCTGTCCATTGGTTAGGTAGATTTGGCTCCAGGTCAAGCAATATGCAGAAGATCATCTGGCTTTTGACCTTCCCTTTACTGCGAAATGGGAAGTGTTTGGTTGTCAAATTCGACTTCACACTTTAAATTGTGACAAATAACCATCGGAAAAAACATAGTCAAAATAACATTGGTACTAATGCAAATCACAAATTTACTAAAAATCGCATAAGGGCCCTACACGCTTAAAGATTATCTGTCCAATCTTTGTGGTTGGAACAAAAATCAGGTAATGTATAGGAGTAAATGACAATTGACTATTTGCTCTCAAACACTGGAAAACAGACAAAAATTGACTTTCAGACAAATTGGTTAAGTTTCTTTCATTAAACCAATTTATCTGAACAACCATTTTGTCCATTTTCTGGATTTTGGGAGCAAATGTATGTCATTTGCTACCAGACATTGACATATTTTCTTTACAATCAGCCAGATTGGACAGATAATCTTTAAGTGTGTAGGGCCCTTTAATGTACCAAATCAATGCACTTGATTTTATCAAGCATGTTTAATGCGAAGCCTGCATGGTGAGATCTCTGCAGGCTTTTGTGTTCATGTGTTTTGTCCAAGGTATCAATTGAATAAAAATACAATGTCAACATGTCTGTTATGACTTTAGTGATTCTCTGGAAGTCAGTTTGAATTTCTAAATTAGGTGCAGCAGACTACTCTCTAACAACAATAAGGAAGAGACCCATGATAAAGCTGTTGTCAGTGAAATATGCCTGCTCTATGTGCTGCTACAGCATCAGCATTCCTAATTTCCTACTCACCCTCAAATTTACAAATAGTCAAACTATTTCTGAATGAGGATAATTAGATTCAGAAATGCCAGGCTGATGGATAACACTCAGGGATACCCTTACACTATCCTCAGGACTCTGTTAAGGCCCAATTAGTTCTTCGGCCTCAGTGTCCTAAACATGCACTTATATTGCCGATTTGGAGGTGATACTTTACTTCAGTGGCGGAACTTGGTGCAAAAATCTAATTCTCCACCCCAACCCAAGTTCACAGTATGCAACATAGCAATGGGTAACAGAGAAGGGCAAGTCGAGGCAGAGGTTGAAAGCAAGGACAGGGAACGCAGAGGGTGACAGGGGGAGGCAGTGGGTGACAGGGAGAGAATGACAGGGAGAGAAAGTGTGTGACAGTGGTACAAGCACAATGTCCTGTGTGGTGTGGAGAGGGCATGTACGTGTGACAGTGATACTATCACAATGTCCTGTGTGGTATGGAGGGGGCATGTACCTTGATGGAGGCAGGCCTCCGCCCTTTGTGCTTTCCTCAGTTTGGCACTCAGTCAGGCAGACTCTGACAGTGCCAGTTACACCGGGTGTGAGTTGCCTTTAATTCAGCAGTGAATTAGAAATTATGAACAGCTGTCTGTTAATTAAAGGCAGTATGTGGCTGTGATCATCAGTACTGCTTGTTGGCAGGACTCCTCTATCAGTCTGGCACACACAAGGTCAGCCTTGCCTACCTAAGGAAAGGGGCAGATCCTTCAGGCAGTGGGGCCCACCTTACTCTCTGCACTGGGCCATTCATTCGTAATTGCTCAAAATGGTCATAGGAGGGCCAGGGGATAACTCATTGCTGGTGTTTGCAGCAGTGGGCCCCTTAGTCCTCAGGGATCCTATTCTTACCTCTTATCTAACCAATAAAAGTATTTCCTTTTACATGATATGCAAGTTCTCTCATGTACAGTGGCATAACTACCGTGAGTGCAGGGAGTGCAGCTTTTATGGGGCCCAAGCTGCCTCCAAGGCCCGCCGCTCCCCCATCACTCCCACCCATGGTGAAATGGCTGCCGGTGCCGATAGTACCCCCCTCCCCCACAGGCTGCAGCCACACTGAGGATGTAGAGGGGGTGCGGGGGCCCTACCTGGCTGAATCCTCTCTCTTTCTTACTCTCTCTCCCTGACACACTTTCACTCTCTCTGACACTGTCTCTATTTCTCCCTGACACTCTGTCTCCCTCCCTCCCTTACAATGTCTCTTTCTCTCTGACACTGTCTCTCCCTCACTCTCTTCCTGATACTGTCCTCCTATCTCTCTCCTCCCTGACATTGTCTCTCTCTGTCTGACACTGTCTCTCCCTCTCTATCCCCGATTCTGTCCCCATCTCTCTCTCCCTGACACTCTCTCTCTCCCCCTCTGTCTCTCCCTCTTTCTCTCCCTGACACATTCTTTCTTTTGCTCCCCTTTCTCCTTCCCTCCCTGACACTCTGTCACTCTCACTCGCTCCCCTCCCTCTCTCTTCCTCCTCCTCGTTCTTTCTGTAAAACTGATACCCTCTCTCCGTAATACCCTCTCCCCATCCCTTTCTCTCTCTTTCTTCCTGATACACTCTCTCTCTTGTGCCTGTCTCTTTCACATTCCCTCTTTTTCTATGAGACCCACTCTCTTCCTCTTTTTCTTGCTCCTCTCTCTCTGCCCTTGACACTCCTTGTGTGTGTGTGTCTCTCAATCCCCATACTCTCTCTCCTGCTCCATTAAGGGGCATTGTAGTGACATTTGCAGGTAAGGGGGCTTTCAAGATCTTGCTATGGGGCCCATAAAGTTTTAGTTACACCCTGCAAAACACATTTGAATATGATTAGTCATCTATGTATGCACTTACCTTTTAGATACTTCTTGACTACTTATAGCAGTTCCTCTGGAAGTTTAGTACCTACTCACCAGGTCAATTCACATCTAGCAGTCTTGTACAGCACCCTGCATTTTTGTCATTGCCAGAGTCAAAATTCACCGGTCCATCAGTAACTTGAAGAACAATAGACTCTCGCCCTTCACTTACTACTGTTGAAATGGTGCATGATAATAGTTTCTATTAGTGATGAGCGGGTTCGGTTCCTCGGAAACTGAACCCGCCCGAACTTCACCCATTTTACACGGGTCCGAGGCATACTCGGATTCTCCCGTATGGCTCGGTTAACCCGAGCGCGCCCGAACATCATCATCCCGCGGTCGGATTCTCGCGAGATTCGTATTCTATATAAGGAGCCGCGCGTCGCCGCCATTTTCACTTGTGCATTGGAAATGTTAGGGAGAGGACGTGGCTGGCGTCCTCTCCGTTTATTAATGTTGCTGCAAATATTTGTGCTTATTGCTTAATTGTGGGGTCTGGGGAGCAGCTGTATTATATACTGTAGGAGGAGTACAGTGCAGAGTTTTGCTGATCAGTGACCACCAGTTTTATCCGTTCTCTGCCTGAAAAACGCTCCATATCTGTGCTCAGTGTGCTGCATATATCTGTGCTCACACTGCTTTATTGTGGGGACTGGGGAGTAGCAGTATTATATAGGAGGAGTACAGTGCAGAGTTTTGCTGACCAGTGACCACATACAGTATTATACGTTGTCTGCCTGAAAAACGCTCCATATCTGTGCTCAGTGTGCTGCATATATCTGTGCTCACACTGCTTTATTGTGGGGACTGGGGAGCAGCTGTATTATATAGCAGGAGTACAGTGCAGAGTTTTGCTGACAGTGACCATCAGTATATATAGCAGTACGGTACGGAAGGCCACTGCTCTACCTACCTCTGTGTCGTCAAGTGTAGTATCCATCTAGATTCTATACCTGTGGTGCATTTTAGTTTTGCAGTTTGCTGACAGTGACCACCAGTATATATAGCAGTACGGTACGGAAGGCCACTGCTCTACCTACCTCTGTGTCGTCAAGTAGACTATCCATCTAGATTCTATACCTGTGGTGCATTTTAGTTTTGCAGTTTGCTGACAGTGACCACCAGTATATATAGCAGTACGGTACGGAAGGCCACTGCTCTACCTACCTCTGTGTCGTCAAGTAGACTATCCATCTAGATTCTATACCTGTGGTGCATTTTAGTTTTGCAGTTTGCGGACAGTGACCACCAGTATATATAGCAGTACGGTACGGAAGGCCACTGCTCTACCTACCTCTGTGTCGTCAATTATACTATCCATCTAGATTCTATACCTGTGGTGCATTTTAGTTTTGCAGTTTGCTGACCATGACCACCAGTATATATAGCAGTATGGTACGGAAGGCCACTGCTCTACCTACCTCTGTGTCGTCAAGTATACTATCCATCTAGATTCTATACCTGTGGTGCATTTTAGTTTTGCAGTTTGCTGACAGTGACCACCAGTATATATAGCAGTACGGTACGGAAGGCCACTGCTCTACCTACCTCTGTGTCATCAAGTATACTATCCATCTAGATTCTATAACTGTGGTGCATTTTAGTTTTGCAGTTTGCTGACAGTGACCACCAGTATATATAGCAGTACGGTACGGAAGGCCACTGCTCTACCTACCTCTGTGTCGTCAAGTATACTATCCATCCATACCTGTGGTGCATTTCAGTTGTGCGCAGTATATATAGTAGTAGGCCATTGCTATTGATACTGGCATATAATTCCACACATTAAAAATTGGAGAACATAAATGTGGAGGTTAAAATAGGGAAAGATCAAGATCCACTTCCACCTCGTGCTGAAGCTGCTGCCACTAGTCATGGCCGAGACGATGAAATGCCATCAACGTCGTCTGCCAAGGCCGATGCCCAATGTCATAGTAGAGAGCATGTAAAATCCAAAAAACTAAAGTTCAGTAAAATGACTCAAAAATCAAAATTGAAAGCATCTGATGAGAAGCGTAAACTTGCCAATATGCCATTTACGACACGGAGTGGCAAGGAACGGCTGAGGCCCTGGCCTATGTTCATGGCTAGTGGTTCAGATTCACATGAGGATGGAAGCACTCATCCTCTCGCTAGAAAAATGAAAAGACTTAAGCTGGCAAAAGCACAGCAAAGAACTGTGCGTTCTTCTAAATCACAAATCCCCAAGGAGAGTCCAATTGTGTCGGTTGCGATGCCTGACCTTCCCAACACTGGACGGGAAGAGCTTGCGCCTTCCACCATTTGCACGCCCCCTGCAAGTGCTGGAAGGAGCACCCACAGTCCTGTTCCTGATAGTCAAATTGAAGATGTCACTGTTGAAGTACACCATGATGAGGATATGGGTGTTGCTGGCGCTGGGGAGGAAAATGACAACAAGGATTCTGATGGTGAGGTGGTTTGTTTAAGTCAGGCACCCGGGGAGACACCTGTTGTCCGTGGGACAAATATGGCCATTGACATGCCTGGTCAAAATACAAAAAAAAATCACCTCTTCGGTGTGGAATTATTTCAACACAAATGCGGACAACAGGTGTCAAGCCGTGTGTTGCCTTTGTCAAGCTGTAATAAGTAAGGGTAAGGACGTTAACCACCTAGGAACATCCTCCCTTATACGTCACCTGGACCGCATTCATCAAAAGTCAGTGACAAGTTCAAAAACTTTGGATGACAGCGGAAGCAGTCCACTGACCACTAAATCCCTTCCTCTTGTAACCAAGCTCCTGCAAACCACACCACCAACTCCCTCAGTGTCAATTTCCACCTTACACAGGAAAGCCAATAGTCCTGCAGGCCATGTCACTGGCAAGTCTGACGAGTCCTCTCCTGCCTGGGATTCCTCCGATGCATCCTTGAGTGTAATGCCTACTGCTGCCGGCGCTGTTGTTGCTGCAGGGAGTCGATCGTCATCCCAGAGGGGAAGTCGGAAGACCACTTGTACTATTTCCAGTAAGCAATTGACTGTTCAACAGTCCTTTGCGAGGAAGATGAAATATCACAGCAGTCATCCTGCTGCAAAGCGGATAACTCAGGTCTTGTCAGCATGGGTGGTGAGAAACGTGTGTCCGGTATCCACCGTTAAATCAGAGGCAACTTGAGACTTGATTGAGGTACTGTGTCCCCGGTACCAAATACCATCTAGGTTCCATTTCTCTAGGCAGGCGATACCGAAAATGTACACAGACCTCAGAAAAAGAGTCACCAGTTTCCTAAAAAATGCAGTTGTACCCAATATCCACTTAACCACGGACATGTGGACAAGTGGAGCAGGGCAGACTCAGGTCTATATGACTGTGACAGCCCACTGGGTAGATGTATTGCCTCCCGCAGCAAGAACAGCAGCGGCGGCACCAGTAGCAGCATCTCGCAAACGCCAACTCGTTCCTAGGCAGGCTACGCTTTGTATCACCGCTTTCCAGAAGAGGCACACAGCTGACAACCTCTTACGGAAACTGAGGAACATTATCGCAGAATGACTTACCCCAATTGGACTCTCCTGGGGATTTGTGACATCGGACAACGCCACTAATAATGTGCGTGCATTACATCTGGGAAAATTCCAGCACGTCCCATGTTTTGCACATACATTGAATTTGGTGGTGCAGAATTATTTAAAAAATGACAGGGGCGTGCAAGAGATGCTGTCGGTGGCCCGAAGAATTGTGGGCCACTTTCGGCATTCAGCCACCGCGTGCAGATGACTGGAACACCAGCAAACAGTCCAGAACCTGCCCTGCCATCATCTGAAGCAAGAGGTGGTAATGAGGTGGAATTCAACCCTCTATATGCTTCAGAGGATGGAGGAGCAGCAAAAGGCCATTCAAGCCTATACATCTGGCGACGATATAGGCAAAGGAGGGGGAATGCACCTGACTCAAGCGCAGTGGAGAATGATTTCAACGTTGTGCAAGGTTCTGCAACCCTTTGAACTTGCCACACGTGAAGTCAGTTCAGACACTGCCATCCTGAGACAGGTCATTCCCCTCATCAGGCTTTTGCAGAAGAAGGTGGAGACATTGAAGGAGGAGCTAAAACAGAGCGATTCCGCTAGGCATGTGGGACTTATGGATGGAGCCCTTACTTCGCTTAACCAGGATTCACGGGTGGTCAATCTGTTGAAATCAGAGCACTACATTTTGGCCACCGTGCTCGATCCTAGATTTAAAACCTACGTTGTATCTCTCTTTCCAGCAGACACAAGTCTGCAGAGGTTCAAAGACCTGCTGGTGAGAAAATTGTCAAGTCAAGCGGAACGTGACCCATCAACAGCTCCTCCTTCACATTCTCCCGCAACTGGGGGTGCGAGGAAAAGGCTAAGAATTCCAAGCCCACCCGCTGGCGGTGATGCAGAGCAGTCTGGAGCGAGTGCTGACATCTGGTCCGGACTGAAGGACCTGCCAACGATTACTGACATGTCGTCTACTGTCACTGCATATGATTCTGTCACCATTGAAAGAATGGTGGAGGATTATATGAGTGACCGCATCCAAGTAGGCACGTCAGACAGTCCGTACGTATACTGGCAGGAAAAAGAGGCAATTTGGAAGCCCTTGCACAAACTGGCTTTATTCTACCTAAGTTGCCCTCCCTCCAGTGTGTACTCCGAAAGAGTGTTTAGTGCAGCCGCTCACCTTGTCAGCAATCGGCGTTTGAGGTTACTTCCAGAAAATGTGGAGAAGATGATGTTCATCAAAATTAATTATAATCAATTCCTCCGTGGAGACATTCACCAGCAATTGCTTCCAGAAAGTACACAGGGATCTGAGATGGTGGATTCCAGTGGGGACGAATTAATAATCTGTGAGGAGGGGGATGTACACAGTGAAAGGGGTGAGGAATTGGAGGATGATGATGAGGTGGACATCTTGCCTCTGCAGAGCCAGTTTGTGCAAGGAGAGATTGATTGCTTCTTTTTTGGTGGGGGCCCAAACCAACCAGTCATTTCAGTCACAGTCGTGTGGCAGACCCTGTCGCTGAAATGATGGGTTCGTTAAAGTGTGCATGTCCTGTTTATACAACATAAGGGTGGGTGGGAGGGCCCAAGGACAATTCCATCTTGCACCTCTTTTTTCTTTCATTTTTCTTTGCATCATGTGCTGTTTGGGGACAATTTTTTTTGAAGTGCCATCCTGTCTGACACTGCAGTGCCACTCCTAGATGGGCCAGGTGTTTGTGTCGGCCACTTGTGTCGCTTAGCTTAGTCACACAGCGACCTTGGTGCGCCTCTTTTTTTCTTTGCATCATGTGCTGTTTGGGGACAATTTTTTTGAAGTGCCATCCTGTCTGACACTGCAGTGCCACTCCTAGATGGGCCAGGTGTTTGTGTCGGCCACTTGTGTCGCTTAGCTTAGTCACACAGCGACCTTGGTGCGCCTCTTTTTTTCTTTGCATCATGTGCTGTTTGGGGACTATTTTTTTGAAGTGCCATCCTGTCTGACACTGCAGTGCCACTCCTAGATGGGCCAGGTGTTTGTGTCGGCCACTTGTGTCGCTTAGCTTAGTCACACAGCGACCTTGGTGCGCCTCTTTTATTCTTTGCATCATGTGCTGTTTGGGGACTATTTTTTTAAAGTGCCATCCTGCCTGACACTAATTTTGTGAGGTGTGAGGTGTTCAGAATATACTGAAAATGAGTGGAAATTATGGTTATTGAGGTTAATAATACTATGGGATCAAAATGACCCCCAAATTCTATGATTTAAGCTGTTTTTGAGGGTTTTTTGTAAAAAAACACCCGAATCCAAAACACACCCGAATCCGACAAAAAAATTTCAGGGAGGTTTTGGCAAAACGCGTCCGAATCCAAAACACGGCCGCGGAACCGAATCCAAAACCAAAACACAAAACCCGAAAAATTTCCGGTGCACATCTCTAGTTTCTATGCAATCCAAAGCCTACCACATCTGAGATATCCAGGAAAATGATGTTTTACAGTAGGTTTCATGTTTGGCACACACATCTGAGCCATCTCGGTACAGTCTCAGGAAGACAAAATGTAGTTTTGTAAAACTAAAAGAATAAGGACAAGTTCATCTCTAATAGAAGGTATTTCTCATTCTTTTGGAAATCATTATAGGCAATCTGATGCAGCAAAAGACAACTTTTTAGTCAGTATCTTATGGACTTTCCTTGAGGCAGTGAATGACAAAGTTTGCAAAAATAGGATTTTAATTACCAACCGGTAAATCCTTATCTCATAGTCCGTAGAGGATGATGGGGTCCACATTAGTACCATGGGGTATAGACGGATCCACTAGGAGCCATTGGCACTTTAAGAGTTTGAGAGTGTGGGCTGGCTCCTCCATCTATGCCCCTCCTACCAGACTCAGTCTAGAAACTGTGCCCGAGGAGATGGACAACTTCGAGAGAAGGATTTTACACAGATAGTGGCGGGATTCACACCAGCTCACACAAACAAGGCAAACCAAGCTAACCAGCTTGAAAAATCTGCAACGGCTAAACAAGATTACTTAACCAAGTAACAAAACAGTACTTAACCAAGAACTAAGCAGTACTGAACCAAGTAACCACTGCAGGATCACGAAGCGCTGGGAGGGTGCCCAGCATCCTCTACGGACTACGAGAAAAGGATTTACCGGTAGGTAATTAAAATCCTCTTTTCTCTTACATCCTAGAGGATGCTGTTGTCCCCATTAGTACCATGGGGATGTACCAAAGCTCCCAAAATGGGAGAGAGAGCGCGGAGGCTCCTGCAGAACTGATTGACCAAACTTCAGGTACTCAGAGGCCAAAGTATCGAACTTGAAGAACTTAGCAAACGTGTTCGACCCAGACCAAGTAGCCGCTCGGCAAAGCTGTAAAGCCGAGACACCCCGGGCAGCCGCTCAGGAAGAACCCATCTTATGAGTAGAGTGGGCCTTAACAGATGTAGGACACGGCAATCCTGCCGTAGAATACGCATGATGGATAGTGAACCTGATCCAGCGAGAGATAGTCTGCTTAGAAGCAGGACACCCAAGTTTCTTGGGATCATACAGGACAAACAAAGAGTCCGATTTTCTGTGACGAGCAGTCCTCTTCACATAGATTTTCAGAGCCCTTACAACATCCAAGGACTTTTATGAAATTG
The DNA here is from genome assembly GCF_028390025.1 of Pseudophryne corroboree. NCBI lineage: Eukaryota > Metazoa > Chordata > Amphibia > Anura > Myobatrachidae > Pseudophryne > Pseudophryne corroboree. The sequence goes on from NC_086445.1 coordinate 758,940,278, forward strand.
AGGAGTCAGTAGCAACTGGCACCACAATAGGTTGGTTGATATGAAATGCCGACACAACCTTCGGAAGGAACTGTTGACGTGTCCGGAGCTCAGCTCTATCTTCATGCAAGATTAAATAGGGGCTTTTACAAGACAAAGCCCCCTAATCCGACATACATCTAGCAGAAGCTGAGGCCAACAAAGTGACAGCCTTCCATGTGAGAAACTTGACCTCAACCTCCTGTAGAGTCTCGAACCAATCCGATTGGAGGAACTGCAACACCACGTTAAGATCCCAGGGTGCCGTAGGCGGCACAAAGGGAGGCTGGATGTGCAGAACCCCTTTCAAAAAAGTCTGAACCTCAGGGAGGGAAGCCAACTGTTTCTGGAAGAAAATGGACAAGGCCGAAAATCTGGACCTTTACGGATCCTAACCGCGGCCCATATCCACACCTGCTTGCAGGAAGAGGAGAAAACGTTCCAGTTGAAACTCCACCGTAGGAAACTTCTTGGATTCACACCAAGATACATACTTTTTCCAAATGCGATGGTAATGTTTAGACGTTACTCCTTTCCTAGCCTGTATCAGGGTAGGAATAACCTTGTTTGGAATGCCCTTCCGAGCTAAGATCTGGCGTTCAACCTCCATGACATCAAACATAGCCGCGGTAAGTCTTGATAAGCGAACGGCCCCTGCCGCAGCAGGTCCTCCCGAAGAGGAAGAGGCCTCGGCTCTTCCAGCAGTAGATCCAGAAGATACGCGTACCAAGCCCTTCTTGGCCAGTCCGGAGCAATGAGGATTGCATGAACTCCTGTTCTCCTTATGAGTTTTAGAATTCTTGGAATTAGTGGAAGGGGAGGAAACTCGTACACCGACTGGAACACCCACGGAGTTTCCAGGGCATCCACCGCCACTGCCTGCTGATCTCTTGACCTGGAGCAATACCTCCAAAGTTTTTTGTTGAGGCGGGAGGCCATCATGTCTATTTGAGGAACCCCCAAAGATTTGTCACCTCCCTGAACACCTCTGGATGGAGGCCTCACTCTCCTGGATGGATATCGTGTCTGCTGAGGAAGTCCGCTTCCCAGTTGTCCACTCCCGGAATGAAGATTGCTGACAGCACCACCGCGTGCTTTTCTGCCCAGAGGATGATTTTTCTTACCTCTGACATTGCAGCCCTGCTCTTCGTTCCGCCTTGTCAGTTTATGTAGGCCACTGTCATCACATTGTCCGACTGAACTTGAATGGCCTGATCTTTCAGAAGATGTGCCGCTTGCAGAAGACCGTTGTACATGGCTCTTAGTTCCAGAATGTTTATTGGAAGACTGGATTCCAGGATTGACCACCTTCCTTGAAAGGTTTCCCCTTGAGTGACTGTGCCCCAGCCCCAGAGACTTGCATCCGTGGTTAGAAGGATCCAATCCTGAATCCCGAACCTGCGGCCCTCCAGAAGGGGAGGCATTTGTAGATGAGAACCCGACCACTTGTCTAGGAGATCCAATTGGAAGGATCGAGCATGAAACCTTCCGAACTGCAGAGCCTCGTAAGAGGCAGCCATCTTCCCCAGAAGATGAATGCACTGATGAATCGATACCCGGTCTGGCTTCAGGACATCCTGGACCATTGATTGTATCACCAATGCTTTCTCCACCGGTAGAAACACCCTCTGCATTTTCGTGTCGAGGATCATCCACAGGAAAGACAATCTCCTTATCAGCTCCAAATGTGACATTGGAAGGTTCAGGATCCAACCATGGACCCTGAGCAGATGAGTCGTGAGAGCAATGGACTGCAATAGCTTCTCCCTGGACGACGCCTTTATCAGCAGATTGTTCAGGTATGGAATTATGTTCACTCCCTGTCTGCGGAGGAGAACCATCATCTCTGCCATCATCTTGGTGAACACCCTCGGTGCCGTGGAAAGACCGAATCACAGTGCCTGAAACTGATAGTGACTGTCTAACAGTGCAAATCTGAGATAAGCCTGGTGAGGAGGCCAAATTGGAATGTGGAGATACGCATCCTTGATATATAAGGATACCAGAAACTCCCCCTCCTCCAGACCTGAGATCACCGCTCTCAGAGACTCCATTTTGAATTTGAACTCCCTTAGATAAGGGTTTAACGATTTCAAGTTCAAAATTGGTCTGATCGAATAATCCGGTTTCGGTACCACAAAAAGGTTTGAATAGTAACCCACGTTGTGCATATTAGGTGGAACTGGGACAATGACCTCTGACTTTTACAATTTCTGGACAGCTTCCAGTAGGACAGTTCTGTCTGTCAGTAAAGCTGGCAAGCCTGATTTGAAAAATTGGTGAGGTGGGGTTTCTTGAAACTCGAGTCTGTACCCCTGGGACACAATATCCTGTAGCTAGGGATTCAGGCCGGACGACAGCCAGACGTGGCTGAAACATCTGAGTCTCGCCCCCACCAGCCCATCCTCCAGGCTGCATGTTCCACCGTCATGCTGAGGATTTTGAGGTACCAGAAGCAGGCTTCTGGCTCTGGGAGCCTGCGGATGCAGGCTTTTTGGCTTTTGCCCACCCATCTCTAAAGAAGGTGGTAGGAGGCTTGGACTTTTTTGTCTTAGCGATCCGAAAGGACTGCGATGCCGATGAAGAAAAAGGTTTCTTCGTAGAAGGCATAGCTGAGGGAAGAAAAGGTGACTTACCAGCGGTTGCCGTGGAAACCCACGCATCCAATGCTTCCCCAAATAGAGTCTGACCTGTGTAGGGTAGGTTCTCCACACTTCTCCTCGATTCCACGTCTGTAGACCATTGGCGTGGCCAGAGTCCCCTGCGAGCTGAGACAGACATGGAAAATATCCTTGCAGTCAGCGTACTCAAATCCTTCATGGATTCCACCATGAATCCCGCAGAATCCTGTATGTTACGTAAAAATAACTCAATGTCACTTCTATCCAGTGAAACCAAATCCTCTAGTAATGTGCCTGACCACTTTACTATAGCTTTAGAGATCCATCCGCAGGCAATAGTAGGCCTCAACACCACCCCTGAAGCAGTGTATATGGATTTGAGCGTAGTGTCAATCTTACGATCCAGCCTGTTCTTTTAACGCGGTAGATCCAGGGACAGGTAAAACCACCTTTTTCGACAGTCTGGAAACAGACGCGTCAACTCTGGGTGGGTTTTCCCATTTATTCCTATCTTCCTCAGGGAAGGGAAAAGCAACCAGAACCCTCTTAGGGATCTGGAATTTTTTCTCCGGGTTTTCCCATGAATTTTCAAATAAAGCGTTTAATTCTTTAGACGCAGGGAAGGTTAGCGAGGCTTTCTTATTGTCTGTGAAGTAAGCCTCCTCAACCTGCTCAGGTGTTGTGTCAGTAATATTTAACACATCTGTAATGGCCTCAATCGTTAGCTGCACCCCTTTTGCAAGGGATGCCACCCCCCTCAGCACATCCCCATCACCGTCTGCCATGCCAGAGTCAGTATCCGTGTCATCTTGCATAACCTGGGCAAGTGCACGTTTCTGTGGGTATATGCTAGGGGATTTTGAAGGAATAGGAACAGAACCTGACCAAACTGCCATATATTTCTTTAAAACCTGAGTTTCAGTCTCAGTATGAGCTACCCTAGTAGAGATCTGAGAGATCATACCCTTAATAGATGTTAACCACTCAGGCTCATTAATAGGGATCTGAGATAAGACATTACATTCCTGTGCATATGGAATGGCTCCTCCTGAGGGGAAATGTCCTCGGCAGCATAAGACAGAGTCCCTAAACATGGCTATGTGAGACAACAAACACCCACACACGCACACAGGGAAATGTCAGACACAGTTTCCCCCCAAGTATTCCACAGAGAAACACAGAGATTGGAGCCTACCTACACACAGCGCTTTCCTAGGTATGTAGGTATAATACCCCTACCTAGCGTTACTGTGTACCTTAATAGCCTACACAGTATTTACACCGCCTCCCCCCCCTTCTACAGCCCCCTGGTACCGCACAGGATAGCTAGAGTTGCTTGGAGGGACAGCTCTCCCTGTCAGCGTCTCTGTAGAGGATCTGCAGTCAGGAAAATGGTGCTGTACGCTGCTGGGTCCGCTCTGAGAAGCCCCGCCCCCTTAACATGGCGCTGCTTCCCACTCTTCAGTTTTTTATACTGGCCTGAGGATTGTTGCTGGCAGTGTAACCAAGGTCCCTGACAGGCTTGCGACCAGTGTAGGGTATAGGCGCTGGCTCAGGGCCCCCCTCACAGCGCCGCAATATGTACCGCTGAGCCTCCGGAGCGCAGTTAATACTGCACTCCTACCCTGTTGCCACCATCTGCACACCAGCTCCCTGCTTGCCAGGGGGGCCGGTGTCTCACTCGCCACCGGAATCTTCTGGCTCTGTAAGGGGGTGGCGGCATGCTGCAGGAGTGAGCGGTCGCCTGGGGCGGCTAACGATCATCACCCTCAGGAGCTCAGTGTCCTGTCAGCGGAGATAGTGGCTCAGACCCCTCAGGGTGGACACTACTCCCACCTTAGTCCCATGAAGTAGGGAGGCTGTTGCCAGCAGCCTCCCTGTGCCTAAATAACTCTTAGAAAGAATAAAATTAAAGAAGCTCTAGGAGATCGCCTAGCTGTGACCGGCTCCTCCGGGCACATTTTCTAAACTGAGTCTGGCAGGAGGGGCATAGAGGGAGGAGCCAGCCAACACTCTCAAACTCTTAAAGTGCCGATGGCTCCTAGTGGACCCATCTATACCACATGGTATTAATGTGGACGTAAGAGAAAAAGAAGAAAGCAGCTTCTATAAAGACATGAAGAGGACATAAGCCAAGCAATTTGTGATGAGCTAGTACACCTAAACAGGCACATGACAATTGAGTCTGTTTATGAATATCATCGCCTTATGGTTGTTATGCACCAGACCAGTAAAAGTAGCTCAAGCTGAATACTCATTCAGTTGTCTTTCAGTTATAAAATATGTTTCATTATCAGCAATGATTTAAAATCATTTAAATACAGTAATTTAGGTGTACCATCAGTAGAGACTAACTTGCCAAGCAGTTGTAAAGTACAATTCACTTTTTTATCATTTTTATTATGCAGATATTATAACAGAGGACTGAAGATTTTGGGCACTTACATTTTAGTCTTGCTGTCAATGTGTACATGTGAGGTAGTGAAAATGTAAGGTATATACACTACTGGTCAAAAGATTTATATTGCCCCAGTTTTATCTGCCTCATCCAATGTTGGACTGGCTTCAATTTATTGCACTAGGAGGAGCCTTTTTCTTTTTTCTTTGTCATATACAGATATACCTTGTAACAGCAAGGTCTTTCAAGCTGGATGGCCACTAATAATTTTGAAGAATTTGAAGTGTGCATTACATACACAGATTTCTTGGATCTGGATATTATTTTGGACTAAGCAAAATATGTTTGTATGGAGCCACAAATGAACCGTATACGAAACCATTATAAAAATGGACATGCAGTATGTAAGTATATATATTTGGTGCAATACAGCAATGTGTATTTTAAACAAAAATAATTGATGGAAATCGAATTGCACATGCTGCTTATAGAGTATTGTTTAGACTGAAAATAAGAATTGAGGATTCCTTATGCACAATCACGCTTTTTGAAAACGTTAAGTTCTGCTTTTACAGTAAAATATTTTGATGGGCCAGAATCACCCTGGTCCTATCTCTTATCTACTGATGTAACACAAAGCGAGTATGAGACTTCATATAAATAATGACGAAAATAAACAAAGAGAACACAGTCAATGTACAGTAGGTCTAGTAATATATACAATACCACAAAAGAAACATACAATTTATTTAGTTATCAAAAAGCAATAGAGTATTTGAACTATGTATGAACGTAATAAACAGCGAAATTGTGTTTAAAATACATTATATTGGGCAATGAGTTTTTAAATTGTACATGGATTTTGTATCGTACAAGAAAACAGGAAATCAGTATTTACAGGTACTGTATGTCACTAAAACTTTTTTTGGAGTGTTGCCTGTGAACACTAGTTGATTAATAGTTTCTTCATAACGATGATTTGTAGCAATAGTCAGTGACAATACGTTATTGACTGTTCTTGAAATCAATGGTTCTGATACAGAAGATAGACATTAAAAAGATCATAGGTCAACAGTAAAAGGTCGACAGTCAAAAAGTCAACAGGGTCAAAGGGTTGCCATAGGTTCTATTCCCACTCAGTTGGTGGCGTGGACCCACCAATCAAGTGGGAATACCGTGCGTGTGTTGGGATTATGGCTGTCGGTATTTCACCAGCCGTCTGTATTTTCTCCTCACTGCTACCAAAGCTTCCTTTTTGTACAGGCGGCATATACACCAGGGTCTAATTTGTGCTGGAATGCACATCTTTGAGCCTCATAACCTCTAATGCTTAAAGATTTTTTTTTTAGTATCCTCCAAGCATAGGTCATACCTTTTGGAGTCTATATAGTGTACAGTGGATTGCCGAGCATAATCGAATATCCTAAATTTATGTTTAAGTTATGGAACAAATACTTTGGATGGTACTGTACTTTAATATATAATACTTTCATTTACAATATCACAGTTTATTATGAATCGACAGGATTCAGTTTAAAAAAATAAATACTTTCCCATATGGTTTTCCCATGAAAAAGGCAAGTACAACATTTTGGCAAAATTTAAATAGTTTTCATAAAAATTAAATAGTTTCCTTGTGCAGTGTTTTCAATACATCATGGAATGACTGACTGTTGTTGAAATATAGGGACCAATTTATTAAACGATGCCAGTGAAAATGGCTATTTTCACCAGCGATAGGGTAGTTTTTCAGTTTTCATAGAGAAAGTATTCAACAAACATATAATACCCCTTTCACACCGCACAAAAAACCCGGTTTCGGCCCAGCATATTGCTGGGTCGACACGGGTCAGTGTGCGGTGTGAAAGCGCCTTGTCGGATTTCCCAGGTCGCCTCACCCGGTAATTCAACCCGGGTTATAAGCAGTGTTATTCCCGGGTTGAATACCGGGTCAGAGGCTCTGTAAATGGATTCCCGGGTCGAGCCGATCCGGGACCCGTTTACAAGATAGGGAGAGGCAGCGCGGCGATGAGCTCATCTCCCAGTGCCGCCTCCACCTCCGCCCCCGCTGCCGGCTTCACCCCCAGCCGCTATGGCAACCGACCCAAAATATTGCCAGGTATTGAAGCCATCAGAAAGAGGTAGGAGAGTCTCCAATGCCGGATCCCACCCGGGAATGACCCGTTTCCAATTCCCGGGTGGGATCCGGCATTGGAGATGTGAAAGGGGTATTAGACAACAGAGCAAGTCAGAACCACAGTGATGGAAAGATGGGTTCATGCAGTGGCGGATTTAGGGGGGGGGCACCAAGGCACGTGCCCCCCCTGTCATTTTTAACAGTCTGCGCTGCTACACGCACCCGGCACCCGACATGTCCCCCTCTCCTGTTAGTTGCTGCTGCTGCTGCTCTGCGTGTGTGTGTTCCTCCTCCTGATTGGCTCCCTGGAGAAATGTGACCTGCAGTCAGTTCAGGTCAGGAGCCGAGCAGGAGGAGGAACACAGATCCAGGCCACGGCGACGGCTGAGGGACAGTGCACCGCTGCCGCCCGCCGCCGCTGAAGGACAGCACACCGCTGCCGCCCGCCGCCACTGAGGGACAGCGCACCGCCGCCGCCCGCCACCGCTGAGGGACAGCGCACCGCCGCCACCGCTGAGGGACAGCACCAAGGAACAGTGCACAGCAGCGCAAGGGTCCAGGAGAGCAGCCGCCAACCGAGCAAGAAGACGACGCCTGCCTGACTGGCCCTGCTTTCTACTGGTGAGTGGTCTTTTGTTTGGGGGGGGGGTGACCCGGGGACGGGATAGAGTAGTTCTACTGCCTGCTGTGAGTGGTCTTTTGCTGGGGGGTGGGGGGTGATCTGGGGAGGGAGAGAATGGTGCTGCTGCCTGCTGTGAGCGGTCTTTTGCTGGGGGGGGAGTGGGGGTGACTGGGGGAGGGAATGGTGCTGCTGCCTGCTGTGAGCGGTCTTTTGCTGGGGGGGGGGTGACCTGGGGAGGGAGAATGGTGCACTTTGATCGCGGTTGATTCTATATCCGAGTGGGAGAAGGGAGCTTCTGACGTACTTAGGGGAGGAGACACGTCACCAGGGGGAGGAGCTACGGGCAAACAGGGTACCCGAAAAGTACCCTCGCGGGCTCGCTTCGCTCGCCACGCTTCGGGCTCGGTGGCTCGCTTCGCTCGCCACCTGATTACTAAATGTAATAGTTGGTGGCGTGGATAGTAGAGGAACTATCCCGCTGGCATAGCTCCTCCCCCTGATGGAGATGGTCCCTTAGCCCACTTGTTTCTAGCATCTACCCTTTGAGCACATTGAGCACTTGACCACACACCCTCACACAATTGGTCACACCCACTAAAACTTGGTCACACCCACTCCACTTCTGACTCCACCCCTCCTTGATAGCACAACCACTTATGGTGCCCCCCCTGTAATTTTTTTCTGGATCCGCCCCTGGGTTCATGCAGTCCTTTTTAGCACAATAAGTTGCAGTTGAAATAGGGCTGAAGGTGGTATCCACATGTGGATATTTTCTGTAAAGGAGTCTGGTACAAAAGTGAAGTCTGGCAAAGTACTGTATTTTTACAGGCTTGTTGGCTTGACGCGTTTCCACAGAAGCTTCCTCCTCTTCATACTGTAATTAGTGGACCTTTTGTCACCTATAGATGTTAATTTGAGTCATAACGGCTAATCTCAATATCTACCAGCTCTTATGCAACTTTCAGGAACTAATATCTGGAGTCCAGGTTGTATCCTAATTTCATATTTGAGCATATTATATTATCTATTCATCATGAGCACAATATCTCCTTGATATAGTGTTTTACGTTTTTTTATATCTGTGTATCACAATAAATGTATTTTTAATAGAAAGCAGTCAAATAGCCATTATATATGTTTCTAAATAATTACCTTAGCAGTCAACCTTTTTAAATTTTGCTGTGCAGACTCTATTTTATGAAAAACAAGATATAAACCTAATAGCACCTGGTGATAGTGAACAGTGCCGAAACTAGGATCTTCGGCTCCCGGGGCAAGCAAGTAATTTGCTGCCCCCCACCACACCCAAAATAAATAAATTAATAAATAAAAAAAATGAAAAATAGAATAAAAGAAAAAAAATAAGAATTTACTCACCGGTAATTCTGTTTCTCGTAGTCCGTAGTGGATGCTGGGTACTCCGTAAGGACCATGGGGAATAGCGGGCTCCGAAGGAGGCTGGGCACTCTAGAAAGATCTTAGACTACCTGGTGTGCACTGGCTCCTCCCACTATGACCCTCCTCCAAGCCTCAGTTAGGTACTGTCAAAGTCAGAAAAATATCTCTATACATGCTGCCATATTTGCACCTCACGCTGGTCCGCGCTGCGCATGCGTACGCTCTCCCGTGAAGGCGCATACCCGCAATAGCGTGCACCCGCGGGCGCACGGTATGCGTATTTACGGTAGAGTTTATGTAGTCGTAGCGTGCGACTCATTCGTTACACATTTTCATAATTAATGTAGTTTATAGATCATGATCCCTTTAATGGTTCCTGAAAGTTTGGTTAATATAGAACATCCCTGAACGGAGGAATCCCTCTTTGTATTGTACGAAGGGTCTAACAGGAATCATATAGCAGTGTTTGGTACCCATCGGAAGAGTATTTAATTAACAATATTCCGGTGTTGGTTTGGAGCGTATTAATCGCTCGTGCGGATAGTTATGGACATAAGAAGTTTATGTCCATTTCTATTATTTACTCATACTCAGGTATGCGGCGGGAAACCCAGTTTCCCACCCACCTGAGCTGTTGGAAATCGTCACAGCCCACCTGTATGAATCAACCTATGACCTTTTGTTATGATGCGAAGCCGAATTCCTGTGTCCAATGGACGACAAGATTGTAGGGACCATTGGATTGCATTGTGTGTGGGGCATAAATAGGCAGGCCGACCACATCCAGCTCACTCTTCAACGGTTCTCATTGCTGAAAATCGGGTGCTGGATGTCCAGGCGCATGCGATCGTTTCCCCTTGTGCGTAAGTTTTCTCTCCGTAATCATTGTCTTACTGTGAGCCAATTTCTCTCATCTCTTTCCATTTCTCCCTCTCTCTCCTTTCTCTTTTCTCTCACATCTCCCCTAGACTAGTATTGTATTGTATTAGATAGTATTGTATTTTGGTTAGGAAGTCTCTGTTATATTGTAGTGTATCATTTGTACTGTTATTCTTTTTACAAGTATATTAGATATAATACAGTTAATAGGCTTTGGACCCTAAACCAGTATCTGTGTATTTTCTATAGTTTTAAAGTGTTCACTTGAGCGTCGGTGACGCTCAAGCAGCTTTGTCGTTAGTCAGGTTACACAAGGTTGCACTTACACCCTGTATTCACATTAAGGTATTCTGTGCATTTCATTGGTAAAGGGTTTAGACAAAGGTATAGCGTTGTGAGCGTCTGCGCCGCTGGTGATCTCCTCGTGGTCTCGAGCGTACGCTACGCCATAGCGAATCATTACTCTAGACATAACCAATAACGTGCTGTCCTGTGATCACTGGGCCGTGAGCGAACGTGACGCTTGAGCGTCTCGCCTACGGCTGAGCGATCGTTACGCAACTAGCGTACCCTTACGGTATTTCTTAAGTAAACAGCGTACAGTGTTCTTAGACTTCATTAAGGGTTGTTCATACGACAAAAGAATTTAGTATTGTCAATTGGGGACTCGTCCTGTCCTTCTCATATCTGCACTAGGTAGATCAGCAGACATTATCCTCCAGCAAAGGGAGGGAGGTTGTCTCGCAGTGCTGACGGGATAAGTGTCTGCTTCACTTAGATAAAGAGTGCTGAAGGAATCCGGGAACCGGAAGTAAGAACAAAACGCTTGTGTCTTTTAAAACTGTTTATTTCTCTTCTGTCTTGCGTATACACGCACGCATACATATATATCTGCATTTCTTTTTCAATTTCGTATATCACTATTCCTGTTTGCCAATTTTTATAGTTGATAGAAAGTGCAAAAAGAGATTTGCTGTTATTTCATAGTAGAGGTAATAGTTAAAGTATAGACCAACACACGGCTTGTCTAGTAGATAAGGCAGCCAGTGTGGTGTGCGGTAGATGATCAGGGATCATCTACATTGATAAAAGTAGAAATTGTGTTACGGTGGATCTTTGTTTTGCGTACACGTGTCTCTAACAAAGACTAGCGTACGCAATCCAAAGGCAGACGCACGCAGCGTACATTACGCAACGTAGCGTCCGGTTACGCCCACGTAGCTCAAGTCACGAAAAAGTTGGATTTTAGCGCAAAAGCGATAATTAACGCAAAGGCGATAAATAACGCGACGCGGTAAATAACGCAAATCTATTTTTGAAAAAAAAAAATCTGAAATTTAGTTTAACAGATCCTGCTCCTAATTGGTAACACAGCTGGGCTGAAGAAAATTTCTGCGCAGAAATAGATATAGAAACAAAGTGTACATGTGTTGAGTGAGTGTGTTTTTATCACATAAGTTTATATAACTTAGAGGTTGAACCAAAAGGAAAGTCGGGTACTCGTCAAGGAACATACGTGTAAGTGACATATACGGTGGCTAGGGAGGCATCCCTGGTTAAATAATATTTGAGCATTAGAGTATAGCGGACCATAAGGTAACAGACCAGGAGGTCATAAGGTAACAGACCAGGAGGTCATAAGGTAACAGACCAGGAGGTCATAAGGTAACAGGTAAAATAGACAAAGAGGTCCGCTATAAAGGTACAAGAGGCACAACGCCTGGGGTGTTGGTGCAGAACCCATATAGGCCATACAAGCTCATGCTGAAGGAATTCGCAGCCGAAATTTTCGATTCCATTGATCTTTCAGTACATGACAAGTAGTGCTTAGGTACTGAACGATTGTACCGCACGTAATTGTGTGCAGTAGTTAGTAATCTGACCTAATACCATTAGAGTAAAGTGGTCACAAACGCTATTTGTACATTCTGACGTGATTTGTGTAATTTTTTTATTTTTGGAAGGGAAGTTCGCTGGTCACTCAGGAACTATCTAACAACCCCACCTTTACTGGAAAGAGGAAGTGTCCTGCGGGTAACCCTCATATGTTCCAGTAAACCGAAGGTTCCATAGGGGCCCTGTATCGAGTACGCCAGCACCATATCGGTGTGATCAGGTCGTATTGGTCGAGGTGGGCGAGTGAGTGGGGTACTCGGTAAACCGCCACCGCCGGCCTATTGTGAATAATTTGGTTTGCTGTAAGGGTTCGCTGAAGACCGTGATATAAAGATCACAGGAGTAGTAAGCAACACCTGCAGATTATGGGGGCCAATTGTTCAGGTAGGGGGCGATCAACCTCGGTTCGGGTTGATTCAGAGAACCGACCAGTAGGGTCGGCAAGGTACATCATGTGTGAAAAATACGGAAGTCACACAGAGGTTTTATGTGATGAATGGGAGAGAATGACTGTACAAGACAGGGACAAATTCCCAAGAATAGGTAGCTTCAGCACAGAAGTGTTACAAAATTTAAGGAGGAGGATATGTCTCATAAAATCAACAAAGAGACGAATTCATCATCATGATTATTTACAGTTATGGCACCAGGAAGGTGAGATACAGAGAGGTTTGGCTCTGGCGGCGGGGGCTGGTCCTAACAGAAAATTGATTGCAACAGCCCCGCCACCACCATATATAGCAGGAGAGAAGTTGATTGCGGAGAGAAACGCACTGGGTTGTAAAACACAAACACTTAGTAACCCTGTAAATGTTAATGATGTTAACCAAGTAACTCATGCAATTATTAACCCGTGCAAGTTGTACCCTGTTTTGAACTTTCCCCAGGAGTGTGATCAAGAAGACGATTCGGCAACAATTTCAGCTCTCTCTCTCGCAGCCACTATAGCAGAGACCACAGTAGGCACAGCAACACCCACGAGATTAGCGAAGGCCCCTAGCGGAGGGATAGGTGAGGTCGTGTCAACGGGTAAGTACGGCACCATGCATTACACTGAAACAATTTCACCACAAGCTGTAGAATCTACACAGAATGAAGTTGTTAGAGTTAATCCAGTTAAGGTGATAGTAGTTCCCAATGGGAAAACGGATGCATCAGGAGCCACACCCGTTAGGAACATTGCCATGTATTGCCCGTTTACTAGAATGGAATTGAGGACTATCGTGTCTGAATTCCCAGACCCCAGAAAAGATTTGGTGGCAAGTAGAGATGAGCGGGTTCGGTTTCTCTGAATCCGAACCCGCCAGAACTTCATGTTTTTTTTCACGAGTCCGAGCGACTCGGATCTTCCCGCCTTGCTCGGTTAACCCGAGCGCGCCCGAACGTCATCATGACGCTGTCGGATTCTCGCGAGGCTCGGATTCTATCGCGAGACTCGGATTCTATATAAGGAGCCGCGCGTCGCCGCCATTTTCACACGTGCATTGAGATTGATAGGGAGAGGACGTGGCTGGCGTCCTCTCCGTTTAGACACTTGATTTACTAATTTTGGGGAGCATTAGGAGTACTCAGTAGTGTACAGTGCAGAGTTTTGCTGATAGTGACCAGTGACCACCACTTTTATTTATAATCCGTTCTCTGCCTGAAAAAAGCGATACACAGCACACAGTGACTCAGTCACATACATACCATATCTGTGTGCACTGCTCAGGCTCAGGCCAGTGTGCTGCATCATCTATATATATTATATATCTGTCTGACTGCTCAGCTCACACAGCTTATAATTGTGGGGGAGACTGGGGAGCACTACTGCAGTGCCAGTTATAGGTTATAGCAGGAGCCAGGAGTACATAATATTATATTAAAATTAAACAGTGCACACTTTTGCTGCAGGAGTGCCACTGCCAGTGTGACTAGTGACCAGTGACCTGACCACCAGTATATAATATTAGTAGTATACTATCTCTTTATCAACCAGTCTATATTAGCAGCAGACACAGTACAGTGCGGTAGTTCACGGCTGTGGCTACCTCTGTGTCGGCACTCGGCAGCCCGTCCATAATTGTATATACCAGTGACCTAACCGTGGTTTTTTTTTCTTTCTTTATACATACATACTAGTTACGAGTATACTATCTCTTTATCAACCTGTCTATATATTAGCAGCAGACACAGTACAGTGCGGTAGTTCACGGCTGTGGCTACCTCTGTGTCGGCACTCGGCAGCCCGTCCATAATTGTATATACCAGTGACCTAACCGTGGTTTTTTTTTCTTTCTTTATACATACATACTAGTTACGAGTATACTATCTCTTTATCAACCAGTCTATATATTAGCAGCAGACACAGTACAGTGCGGTAGTTCACGGCTGTGGCTACCTCTGTGTCGGCACTCGGCAGCCCGTCCATAATTGTATATACCACCTAACCGTGGTTTTTTTTTCTTTCTTTATACATACATACTAGTTACGAGTATACTATCTCTTTATCAACCAGTCTATATATTAGCAGCAGACACAGTACAGTGCGGTAGTTCACGGCTGTGGCTACCTCTGTGTCGGCACTCGGCAGCCCGTCCATAATTGTATATACCAGTGACCTAACCGTGGTTTTTTTTTCTTTCTTTATACATACATACTAGTTACGAGTATACTATCTCTTTATCAACCAGTCTATATATTAGCAGCAGACACAGTACAGTGCGGTAGTTCACGGCTGTGGCTACCTCTGTGTCGGCACTCGGCAGCCCGTCCATAATTGTATATACCAGTGACCTAACCGTGGTTTTTTTTTCTTTCTTTATACATACATACTAGTTACGAGTATACTATCTCTTTATCAACCAGTCTATATATTAGCAGCAGACACAGTACAGTGCGGTAGTTCACGGCTGTGGCTACCTCTGTGTCGGCACTCGGCAGCCCGTCCATAATTGTATATACCACCTAACCGTGGTTTTTTTTTCTTTCTTTATACATACATACTAGTTACGAGTATACTATCTCTTTATCAACCAGTCTATATATTAGCAGCAGACACAGTACAGTGCGGTAGTTCACGGCTGTGGCTACCTCTGTGTCGGCACTCGGCAGCCCGTCCATAATTGTATATACCACCTAACCGTGGTTTTTTTTTCTTTCTTTATACATACATACTAGTTACGAGTATACTATCTCTTTATCAACCAGTCTATATATTAGCAGCAGACACAGTACAGTGCGGTAGTTCACGGCTGTGGCTACCTCTGTGTCGGCACTCGGCAGCCCGTCCATAATTGTATACTAGTATCCAATCCATCCATCTCCATTGTTTACCTGAGGTGCCTTTTAGTTGTGCCTATTAAAATATGGAGAACAAAAATGTTGAGGTTCCAAAATTAGGGAAAGATCAAGATCCACTTCCACCTCGTGCTGAAGCTGCTGCCACTAGTCATGGCCGAGACGATGAAATGCCAGCAACGTCGTCTGCCAAGGCCGATGCCCAATGGCATAGTACAGAGCATGTCAAAACCAAAACACCAAATATCAGTAAAAAAAGGACTCCAAAACCTAAAATAAAATTGTCGGAGGAGAAGCGTAAACTTGCCAATATGCCATTTACCACACGGAGTGGCAAGGAACGGCTGAGGCCCTGGCCTATGTTCATGGCTAGTGGTTCAGCTTCACATGAGGATGGAAGCACTCAGCCTCTCGCTAGAAAACTGAAAAGACTCAAGCTGGCAAAAGCACCGCAAAGAACTGTGCGTTCTTTGAAATCCCAAATCCACAAGGAGAGTCCAATTGTGTCGGTTGCGATGCCTGACCTTCCCAACACTGGACGTGAAGAGCATGCGCCTTCCACCATTTGCACGCCCCCTGCAAGTGCTGGAAGGAGCACCCGCAGTCCAGTTCCTGATAGTCAGATTGAAGATGTCAGTGTTGAAGTACACCAGGATGAGGAGGATATGGGTGTTGCTGGCGCTGGGGAGAAAATTGACCAGGAGGATTCTGATGGTGAGGTGGTTTGTTTAAGTCAGGCACCCGGGGAGACACCTGTTGTCCGTGGGAGGAATATGGCCGTTGACATGCCAGGTGAAAATACCAAAAAAATCAGCTCTTCGGTGTGGAGGTATTTCACCAGAAATGCGGACAACAGGTGTCAAGCCGTGTGTTCCCTTTGTCAAGCTGTAATAAGTAGGGGTAAGGACGTTAACCACCTCGGAACATCCTCCCTTATACGTCACCTGCAGCGCATTCATAATAAGTCAGTGACAAGTTCAAAAACTTTGGGTGACAGCGGAAGCAGTCCACTGACCAGTAAATCCCTTCCTCTTGTAACCAAGCTCACGCAAACCACCCCACCAACTCCCTCAGTGTCAATTTCCTCCTTCCCCAGGAATGCCAATAGTCCTGCAGGCCATGTCACTGGCAAGTCTGACGAGTCCTCTCCTGCCTGGGATTCCTCCGATGCATCCTTGCGTGTAACGCCTACTGCTGCTGGCGCTGCTGTTGTTGCCGCTGGGAGTCGATGGTCATCCCAGAGGGGAAGTCGTAAGCCCACTTGTACTACTTCCAGTAAGCAATTGACTGTTCAACAGTCCTTTGCGAGGAAGATGAAATATCACAGCAGTCATCCTACTGCAAAGCGGATAACTGAGTCCTTGACAACTATGTTGGTGTTAGACGTGCGTCCGGTATCCGCCGTTAGTTCACAGGGAACTAGACAATTTATTGAGGCAGTGTGCCCCCGTTACCAAATACCATCTAGGTTCCACTTCTCTAGGCAGGCGATACCGAGAATGTACACGGACGTCAGAAAAAGACTCACCAGTCTCCTAAAAAATGCAGTTGTACCCAATGTCCACTTAACCACGGACATGTGGACAAGTGGAGCAGGGCAGGGTCAGGACTATATGACTGTGACAGCCCACTGGGTAGATGTATGGACTCCCGCCGCAAGAACAGCAGCGGCGGCACCAGTAGCAGCATCTCGCAAACGCCAACTCTTTCCTAGGCAGGCTACGCTTTGTATCACCGCTTTCCAGAATACGCACACAGCTGAAAACCTCTTACGGCAACTGAGGAAGATCATCGCGGAATGGCTTACCCCAATTGGACTCTCCTGTGGATTTGTGGCATCGGACAACGCCAGCAATATTGTGTGTGCATTAAATATGGGCAAATTCCAGCACGTCCCATGTTTTGCACATACCTTGAATTTGGTGGTGCAGAATTTTTTTAAAAACGACAGGGGCGTGCAAGAGATGCTGTCGGTGGCCAGAAAAATTGCGGGACACTTTCGGCGTACAGGCACCACGTACAGAAGACTGGAGCACCACCAAAAACTACTGAACCTGCCCTGCCATCATCTGAAGCAAGAAGTGGTAACGAGGTGGAATTCAACCCTCTATATGCTTCAGAGGTTGGAGGAGCAGCAAAAGGCCATTCAAGCCTATACAATTGAGCACGATATAGGAGATGGAATGCACCTGTCTCAAGTGCAGTGGAGAATGATTTCAACGTTGTGCAAGGTTCTGATGCCCTTTGAACTTGCCACACGTGAAGTCAGTTCAGACACTGCCAGCCTGAGTCAGGTCATTCCCCTCATCAGGCTTTTGCAGAAGAAGCTGGAGGCATTGAAGAAGGAGCTAAAAGGGAGCGATTCCGCTAGGCATGTGGGACTTGTGGATGCAGCCCTTAATTCGCTTAACAAGGATTCACGGGTGGTCAATCTGTTGAAATCAGAGCACTACATTTTGGCCACCGTGCTCGATCCTAGATTTAAAGCCTACCTTGGATCTCTCTTTCCGGCAGACACAGGTCTGCTGGGGTTGAAAGACCTGCTGGTGACAAAATTGTCAAGTCAAGCGGAACGCGACCTGTCAACATCTCCTCCTTCACATTCTCCCGCAACTGGGGGTGCGAGGAAAAGGCTCAGAATTCCGAGCCCACCCGCTGGCGGTGATGCAGGGCAGTCTGGAGCGACTGCTGATGCTGACATCTGGTCCGGACTGAAGGACCTGACAACGATTACGGACATGTCGTCTACTGTCACTGCATATGATTCTCTCAACATTGATAGAATGGTGGAGGATTATATGAGTGACCGCATCCAAGTAGGCACGTCACACAGTCCGTACTTATACTGGCAGGAAAAAGAGGCAATTTGGAGGCCCTTGCACAAACTGGCTTTATTCTACCTAAGTTGCCCTCCCACAAGTGTGTACTCCGAAAGAGTGTTTAGTGCCGCCGCTCACCTTGTCAGCAATCGGCGTACGAGGTTACATCCAGAAAATGTGGAGAAGATGATGTTCATTAAAATGAATTATAATCAATTCCTCCGCGGAGACATTGACCAGCAGCAATTGCCTCCACAAAGTACACAGGGAGCTGAGATGGTGGATTCCAGTGGGGACGAATTGATAATCTGTGAGGAGGGGGATGTACACGGTGATATATCGGAGGGTGAAGATGAGGTGGACATCTTGCCTCTGTAGAGCCAGTTTGTGCAAGGAGAGATTAATTGCTTCTTTTTTGGGGGGGTCCAAACCAACCCGTCATATCAGTCACAGTCGTGTGGCAGACCCTGTCACTGAAATGATGGGTTGGTTAAAGTGTGCATGTCCTGTTTTGTTTATACAACATAAGGGTGGGTGGGAGGGCCCAAGGATAATTCCATCTTGCACCTCTTTTTTCTTTTCTTTTTCTTTGCATCATGTGCTGATTGGGGAGGGTTTTTTGGAAGGGACATCCTGCGTGACACTGCAGTGCCACTCATAGATGGGCCCGGTGTTTGTGTCGGCCACTAGGGTCGCTAATCTTACTCACACAGCTACCTCATTGCGCCTCTTTTTTTCTTTGCGTCATGTGCTGTTTGGGGAGGGTTTTTTGGAAGGGACATCCTGCGTGACACTGCAGTGCCACTCCTAGATGTGCCCGGTGTTTGTGTCGGCCACTAGGGTCGCTAATCTTACTCACACAGCTACCTCATTGCGCCTCTTTTTTTCTTTGCGTCATGTGCTGTTTGGGGAGGGTTTTTTGGAAGGGACATCCTGCGTGACACTGCAGTGCCACTCCTAGATGGGCCCGGTGTTTGTGTCGGCCACTAGGGTCGCTAATCTTACTCACACAGTCAGCTACCTCATTGCGCCTCTTTTTTTCTTTGCGTCATGTGCTGTTTGGGGAGGGTTTTTTGGAAGGGCCATCCTGCGTGACACTGCAGTGCCACTCCTAGATGGGCCCGGTGTTTGTGTCGGCCACTAGGGTCGCTAATCTTACTCACACAGCTACCTCATTGCGCCTCTTTTTTTCTTTGCGTCATGTGCTGTTTGGGGAGGGTTTTTTGGAAGGGCCATCCTGCGTGACACTGCAGTGCCACTCCTAGATGGGCCCGGTGTTTGTGTCGGCCACTAGGGTCGCTAATCTTACTCACACAGCTACCTCATTGCGCCTCTTTTTTTCTTTGCGTCATGTGCTGTTTGGGGAGGGTTTTTTGGAAGGGACATCCTGCGTGACACTGCAGTGCCACTCCTAGATGGGCCCGGTGTTTGTGTCGGCCACTAGGGTCGCTTATCTTACTCACACAGCGACCTCGGTGCAAATTTTAGGACTAAAAATAATATTGTGAGGTGTGAGGTATTCAGAATAGACTGAAAATGAGTGTAAATTATGGTTTTTGAGGTTAATAATACTTTGGGATCAAAATGACCCCCAAATTCTATGATTTAAGCTGTTTTTTAGTGTTTTTGGAAAAAAACACCCGAATCCAAAACACACCCGAATCCGACAAAAATAATTCGGTGAGGTTTTGCCAAAACGCGTTCGAACCCAAAACACGGCCGCGGAACCGAACCCAAAACCAAAACACAAAACCCGAAAAATTTCAGGCGCTCATCTCTAGTGGCAAGCCAAAAATACATCAGGGATCTAGGAAACACTTTAGAGCCCAATAATAAGGATTGGCAGATAGTGCTAAGAGCTTGCTTACCTTCCAATGTCGACTCAGTTCAATTCTTGGCTGATTGTGGACTAGACAAAGATATACCACTTACCGATGTATACGACAAGGATAATGTAAAAAGGATAAATTTGCAGCTAAAAGAGTATTTCCCAGCCGTTGCTAAATGGAATAAAATATTTTCCATTAAGCAAAAGGAGTCCGAAACGGCAACAGAATATTTTCACCGGGCACTATTAGAAATGGCAAAATACACTGGTATAGAAGACATTAGGACCAACCCAAACCATCAAGAAGTAGCAGTATCTGTACTGATGGATGGTTTAAAGGAAACATTAAAGGCTAGGGTACAGACTACGCAACCATGTTGGCGAGGTCTGTCAGTGTCCACCTTGAGAGAGGCTGCTATTGATCACGACAGAAACATCACCAGGCACAGAGAGTCGCAAAGTGATAAGTTAATGTCAGTAAGTATACAGGCGCTGACCACAAAGCAGCCTGCGTATGTACCATCGAATCCTGTAAGTAAGTCAACTGTAATAACTTATTATTCCTGTAACAGACCGGGACACTATGCACGAGAATGTAGAGTAAGAAATGTTCCAAAATCATACCAACCCCCTAGACAACGACACAACACAAGACATTGGGATCAGGATCCACAGAGACGGAGTTATGAGCCACATACAGGGGAAACAAAAAGATACCCCCCGAACAGAGATTGGCATGCCTCTGGTAGTTCCCAGCTAACCCCCTCACAAGTAGTCGCTGCCAGCGGGATTCAGGGAGGTCACCATACCCAATAGGGGTGTGGCCATACCTGTAATCTGCAGCCAGTGAAATTGATTGCCAACCTTGAAAGTGAACCCGAGGTCGCAATTAATGTAGCTGGTAAAACTTTAAACTTTCTTGTAGACACAGGGGCGGCCAAGTCAGTGATAAATTCGACAGTGGGCATGAGAACCACTGGTAGGACAATTCCAGCCATGGGAGTAACAGGAGTAGTGCAGCACTACCCTGTTAGCAAACCAGCCGAGATTACAATAGGGCCTTTTCATACCAAGCATTCCTTTTTGCTGGCTGCATCTGCACCAACTAATCTCCTGGGTAGAGACTTACTATGTAAAATGGGTTGCGTCATTTATTGTACTCCTGAAGGTGTATTCTTGGACATTCCTGAGAATCACGCTCAGGAGGTACGAGACATGTTAGACTCCCCATCAAAATTAATGTCACATTCCATTATGACAAATAGGAATCCATCCCAAGTAGAAGAGATGACATCTCAGATACCAGAGTCACTTTGGACAAAAGATGGACAGGACACTGGATTAATGGCAAACGTAGCTCCAGTAGTTGTACAAGTAAAAGATGGTAGGATAGCTCCAAAAATCCCACAGTATCCTCTGAAGCCAGAGGTGGAGTTAGGAGTTTTCCCAGTAATAGAGCGCTTGCTGCAACAGGGCATTCTGGTAAGAACGTCCAGCACAGCCAATAGTCCCATCTTCCCTGTTAAAAAGAGTGGGGGGAGGGGTTACAGGTTAGTGCAGGATCTAAGGGGGATTAACAAAATAGTTGAGAGTCAGTTCCCCGTAGTGCCTAATCCAGCTGTCATCCTAATGCAAATTCCTCCCACTGCCAAATTTTTCACTGTTATTGACCTCTGCTCCGCTTTCTTTTCGGTACCTCTGCATCCTGACAGCCAATATTTGTTTGCATTCACATACAGAGGAGTCCAATACACATGGACTCGGTTACCCCAAGGTTTCATAGATAGTCCAAGTATATTTTCTCAGGCTTTGCATGATTGTTTACAGTCTTTCCAACCAGAGAGTGGATCAGTATTGATACAGTACGTGGACGATTTACTGCTGTGTTCAGATTCACTGGAAGCCTCTCTGAAGGATACGAAACAGCTCCTGTTTCATCTTTCAGACACAGGTCACAAGGTTTCCAAAGACAAGTTGCAATTATGCCAAACTAAGGTAAAATATTTGGGACACTGTCTAACACAAGGACTGAGACACCTGACCGCTGATAGAATCCAAGCCATTAGAGACATGACACTGCCACAAACCCAGCAACAGATCAGAACGTTTTTAGGAATGTGTGGGTATTGCCGTAATTGGATCCCAGGGTTTTCCATATTGGCGTTACCTCTGCAGGAAATGGTCTCCTCAAACAAACCTGATAGGATCTCGCATACAGACGAATCCGAAACAGCATTTGAGAGACTCAAACAGTGCCTAACGCAGGCACCAGCACTAGGTATGCCAGACTATGGGAAACCCTTTGAACTATACGGAACAGAAAGGGCTGGGTGCGCAGCAGGTGTACTAACCCAAAAACACGGTGATGCCAGCAGGCCAGTTGCATACTACAGCGCTCAGCTAGATACGGTAGCGCGGTCCCTCCCCACATGCTTGCGAAGCGTTGCTGCGATAGCATTGCTAGTGACAAAAAGCGAAGATGTCGTGCTAGGCCACAACCTCACAATCCATACACCACATGCGGTATCTGCCTTATTGAATTCTGCCCAAACCAGACACGTCTCATCAGCAAGGTTTACAAGATGGGAATTGGCACTAATGGCCCCAGTAAACATCACCATAAGGAGATGCAGCGCATTAAATCCTGCAACATATCTCCCAGGTGTGCCTGGTCAGGCACAAAGGGTGGAAGGTGAGAGTGATGGGGAAGGAGGATTTAATACAAATGAAGATACACATGATTGTATGGAATATTTGACCCAAAATTTTACCGCAAGGCCTGACATCAGTGACAATCCACTGGAAGATGCAGAACTCACGTTCTACACTGACGGTAGTTGTCATAGACAGTCAGACTCGGGAGACTTGTGTACGGGATACGCAGTCGTAAATGACCAAGACACCATAGAAGCGGAACCGCTAGGTCCACCTCACTCAGCCCAGGTTGCTGAACTGGTCGCCCTAACCAGAGCATGTGAATTGGCTAAGGGTAAGTCAGCCAATATCTACACCGATTCTAGATACGCCTTCGGGGTAGTACATGATTTCGGAGCCCTATGGCGCCTCAGAAATTTCATGACGGCAGCTGGTACACCGATAGCGCATGCAGCTTATATAAAAAGGCTTCTAACAGCGATACAGGAACCCGACAGAGTGGCTGTTATCAAATGTAAAGCACACACATATAGTCAAGACCCAGTGTCACTTGGTAACAGCCGAGCAGACGAAGCAGCTAAGCTTGCAGCTGCTACCCCCATACAGACAGACACCACACAACTGATGGTATTTAATACCATCAACACACAAAAGTTGTGTGAGATGCAGAATTTGTGTTCCACACAGGAAAGAGCAGTCTGGAAGGCAAAGGGATATGGCCAGGAGTCCTCAGGGCTCTGGACGGATGGACATGGTAAACCAGTGGCCCCCAGAGCATATCTTCCATGTCTGGCTGAAGCAGCTCACGGGCTGACTCATCTAGGCAAGGAGGGGATGTGCAAATTGGTAAGAGCATACTGGTGCGCCCCAGGATTCTCCTCTCATGCGAGTAAAAGAGCAATGTCATGCCTTACCTGTCTGAGAAAGAATATTGGAAAGGCAATACCTACAGAACCATCCCATATCCCACCTGCCGGCGGCCCTTTTCAGGTAATACAAATTGACTTCATTCAATTACCCCCATGTCGAAATTTGAAATATGTACTTGTCTGTATAGATGTTTTCTCGAATTGGGTCGAAGCTTTTCCAGCAGCCACAAATACCGCTATGTTTACAGCTAAGAAAATTGTGCAGGAATTTGTATGTAGATATGGTATCCCTAGAATCATTGAAAGTGATAGGGGTACCCATTTTACCGGTGATGTCTTTCAAGGAATGTGTAAGTTGATGGGAATTGATAGCAAGCTGCACACTCCGTACCGTCCACAGGCGAGTGCGAAGGTCGAAAGAGTGAACAGCACTATTAAAAATAAATTGAGTAAAGTAATGGCAGAGACAGGATTGACGTGGCCAGAATCTTTACCCATTGTTTTGTATAGCATCAGAACCACTCCCAGGTCCCCTCTTAATCTGTCCCCTTTTGAAATCTTGTTTGGTCGACAACCGCATGTCATGATTAACCCTCAGGATGATTTGAAATGTAACAATGAAGTAACTGTAAAATACTTGATTAACATGAGCAAGCAGTTGAGGAATCAAAATGATAATCTGAAGTTGGTGATTCCTGATTTACCAGGTAGTAATTGTCATGACATTGAACCTGGGGATTATGTAATGATACGAAATTTTCTACGCTCAGGTTGTCTTATTGATAGATGGGAAGGACCATACCAGGTCTTATTGACTAGCACCACAGCATTGAAGGTTGCTGAGAGAGAGACTTGGGTCCATTCATCCCACTGCAAGAAGGTTGCTGATCCAGAGAAGTCCCGTGATAAGGAACAGACGGTAGAGGTTGTATCACTGGAGTGTCTGTTCCAGGAGGACTGAGGCGGCACCTGAGCCTTGAAGACCGAAAGCAGTTGTCGACTCCCTTCTCCCCTTTATTGTTTTTTTTCCACTTCCCATCCCCTCTCCCTTGAAATTTCTTTTTCCCCCTTCTCATACTTCTCCATTTCCTCCTCAAAGATGGACTTGCCCCAAGAGACTGTGATCCGAATTTTCCTGTTGACCATGATGTTGACCAGAGCAGTCTGTTCCGGCGAGAGTACCATAGAGGTCGAAAGAGGTTCTGGAATGGGTTCCGATTATGATGATGAAGGCGTAGTTTTCCAAGATCAACCAAACCAACAAGCAAAGGCGAGTATCAGAAAACGATCCGATAGAAGAAATTGTGATGGATTGTTAGCTGAAGAAAACTGTATCTGTAGGCTTTGTGACAATTTGATTGAAGATGGATGCATAAAGAAATGCCAATCCAGTTTTAATATCCATATGGACCGGCATCCATTGAGTGACTATCACTCCTTAGTGGGTAACGTACTAAACCAAACAGATTGTTGGGTATGCTCTCAAGTACCTCAGGGTCATAGCAAATCAGGGCTAGTACCATTTCCTTTAACGTTAGGGGAGGTACTTGAGCTAAGTGGTGGGAGACCGGTGGACCGGAGGTTTAACATCTCCAGCCCTCCTAGTTTGAAGCTCCACCAATACCATGTGGATAGGTCCCTCTTATGTTTTAATATCTCCAATCCCCGTAAGCCGGGAAATTGGGAAGTGTCATGGAGCAACCTTACCATGACCTTTTCGCATAGAGCAGATAGAATGCCAACAGATACAGAGCTTGTACGCCACATAGCCAGTAGAGGAAAATCTTTCCGGTATCGATATACCTTAGGAAATAGGATTACTAGAGTTGGAGAGGTATCACCAGGATACTGTGCACATATCGTACAAACTGATACGTGCATTAAGCAGATGGAAGAATTAGGGTCAGGAGAGTTCACCTGGAAGGTGTGTAACATGGTAATGTCCTTCTCCGTCCCATATGTCCTCCCCGATGATGCATATTTCATATGCGGGAGAAAGGCGTACAAGTGGCTTGCCCCAAACTCTGAAGGATTGTGTTATATTGGAAAAGTATTGCCTGAAGTGATGACTGTAACACATGACAAAATGAAGGACATACACCGTGGTGCCCAAGCTCCTTATACTCACACTCATTACGAGCACCGAGTTAAAAGACAACTGTCAGAAAGGTTAGAGCATCCGGCCTCTGATCTTATCCATGAATCCACCGGGATTCAGGTTCTGGTAGCGTTAGATTTCACTCGCACCGCTCGAGGAGTGATGAATTATAGATACATTTCCGCACTCGCCAATTTGTTAGATAATATCACTGAAATGTATGATGACACGTTTAGATACACTGGAAGAGAACTTCAAGCCTACAAAACAGAACTAGTTCAGCATAGAATGGTTCTTAATTATCTTACAGCAGTAACAGGCGGATATTGTGTTACATTGGCAACACAGTACGGCATAAAGTGTTGCACGTATATCACAAATAGCACCGAGGATCCGGTAGAGGTCATAGACCAAAAGATGGACGACATTCTCCAATTGAAGTGGGAATTTCGTCGAAAACACAATCTCACCCTTGCTGCTGTAGGTAATGAGCTGACTGGTTGGGTGTCATGGTTGAACCCGCGAAATTGGTTCTCCGGTTTAGGAGACTGGGCTCAAGGAGTCATAATGGATGTTGGAAAGTTTCTACTATGTATCTTGGGTGTTGTTATATCCATTGGATTGATATTTAGATGCGGGCAGGCTTTAATGAGGTGCAAACAAAGTACAAAAGTGATGAGCTTGAGGAGTGAGGAAACCGTAATTAACCTGGATTTGATTTATGACCCAATGATAGAAACCAGGATGTGATGAAAATGCGATTATACGGTCCGTTTCTTTCACCTGTTTTTCTGCTTTTCTCCAAGATAACAAGACCCCCTTGGACGAGGAAGTTGACGAGACGCTATACAGACAACGGATGGACCAAAGAAAGAGTTTTGACCACTTGAGAAATGGACACTTGATGAACTTTGCCATGGATCCCCAGTTTCCCTAGTATTTTTAAACTCACGCTAGCCCAACATTTTTTGTAAATCTGATGGCACTGACAAAGCTTGTTGCTCATGCCTAAGGAGCAAAACAGCGCAAAGAAGACGACTTTCAACTGATACCGAACAAAACTTCGACGACAGATGTACATTTACCTGACATAGAATATCATTGCATTTTCCATAAGTGTTCTTCATCTTCATCTCTACAACCCTCAGGTAATAACACACATAGTATAGGGAATACAGGCACAGATATCAGCAATCACATATTCCCCCATTCATGTATCATCAACTAAAATGTGCTCCCCATTTTGTTCAAAAATCCGAAAAGAGCTCGGTAAAGTTTGACAGCCCATCCACAGACCTGTACCACAGGATAAGAAGGAATTCAAATGTATACTTCGCAATACCTCGAAGCTTGATTTACAACACGTACGGCACGATGATACATGACCCCCCCAAACATGGACTCATACACACATGCTTCTGCTATCTCACTAGGTCATACCCTCTTCACACCTACTCCTCTCTCCTCCCCTACCCAACCATGGAAATGAATTAACCCCTGACATATATTTTTCTCCTTTTGAAATGTTTTAGAAGGTGGCAGTTATTATTGACTGCCAAAGGGTGGACTGTCAAAGTCAGAAACATATCTCTATACATGCTGCCATATTTGCACCTCACGCTGGTCCGCGCTGCGCATGCGTACGCTCTCCCGTGAAGGCGCATACCCGCAATAGCGTGCACCCGCGGGCGCACGGTATGCGTATTTACGGTAGAGTTTATGTAGTCGTAGCGTGCGACTCATTCGTTACACATTTTCATAATTAATGTAGTTTATAGATCATGATCCCTTTAATGGTTCCTGAAAGTTTGGTTAATATAGAACATCCCTGAACGGAG
Organism: Pseudophryne corroboree; assembly: GCF_028390025.1. Classification (NCBI taxonomy): domain Eukaryota; kingdom Metazoa; phylum Chordata; class Amphibia; order Anura; family Myobatrachidae; genus Pseudophryne; species Pseudophryne corroboree. Next base: position 758,967,633 of record NC_086445.1, read on the forward strand.
GAATCCCTCTTTGTATTGTACGAAGGGTCTAACAGGAATCATATAGCAGTGTTTGGTACCCATCGGAAGAGTATTTAATTAACAATATTCCGGTGTTGGTTTGGAGCGTATTAATCGCTCGTGCGGATAGTTATGGACATAAGAAGTTTATGTCCATTTCTATTATTTACTCATACTCAGGTATGCGGCGGGAAACCCAGTTTCCCACCCACCTGAGCTGTTGGAAATCGTCACAGCCCACCTGTATGAATCAACCTATGACCTTTTGTTATGATGCGAAGCCGAATTCCTGTGTCCAATGGACGACAAGATTGTAGGGACCATTGGATTGCATTGTGTGTGGGGCATAAATAGGCAGGCCGACCACATCCAGCTCACTCTTCAACGGTTCTCATTGCTGAAAATCGGGTGCTGGATGTCCAGGCGCATGCGATCGTTTCCCCTTGTGCGTAAGTTTTCTCTCCGTAATCATTGTCTTACTGTGAGCCAATTTCTCTCATCTCTTTCCATTTCTCCCTCTCTCTCCTTTCTCTTTTCTCTCACATCTCCCCTAGACTAGTATTGTATTGTATTAGATAGTATTGTATTTTGGTTAGGAAGTCTCTGTTATATTGTAGTGTATCATTTGTACTGTTATTCTTTTTACAAGTATATTAGATATAATACAGTTAATAGGCTTTGAACCCTAAACCAGTATCTGTGTATTTTCTATAGTTTTAAAGTGTTCACTTGAGCGTCGGTGACGCTCAAGCAGCTTTGTCGTTAGTCAGGTTACACAAGGTTGCACTTACACCCTGTATTCACATTAAGGTATTCTGTGCATTTCATTGGTAAAGGGTTTAGACAAAGGTAATAGCGTTGTGAGCGTCTGCGCCGCTGGTGATCTCCTCGTGGTCTCGAGCGTACGCTACGCCATAGCAAATCATTACTCTAGACATAACCAATAACGTGCTGTCCTGTGATCACTGGGCCGTGAGCGAACGTGACGCTTGAGCGTCTCGCCTACGGCTGAGCGATCGTTACGCAACTAGCGTACCCTTACGGTATTTCTTAAGTAAACAGCGTACAGTGTTCTTAGACTTCATTAAGGGTTGTTCATACGACAAAAGAATTTAGTATTGTCAGTACTGTGCCCGGACGAGCGTACACAATAAGGAAGGATTTTGAATCCCGGGTAAGACTCATACCAGCCACACCAATCACACCGAACAACTCGTGATATGAAACACAGTTAACAGTATGAAACGATAGAGCCTCTCAACAGATGGCTCAACAATAACCCGATTTAGTTAACAATAACTATGTACAAGTATTGCAGATAGACCGCACTTGGGATGGGCGCCCAGCATCCACTACGGACTACGAGAAACAGAATTACCGGTGAGTAAATTCTTATTTTCTCTAACGTCCTAGTGGATGCTGGGAACTCCGTAAGGACCATGGGGATTATACCAAAGCTCCCAAACGGGCGGGAGAGTGCGGATGACTCTGCAGCACCGAATGAGAGAACTCCAGGTCCCTCCTCAGCCAGGGTATCAAATTTATAGAATTTTGCAAACGTGTTTGCCCCTGACCAAGTAGCTGCTCGGCAAAGTTGTAAAGCCGAGACCCCTCGGGCAGCCGCCCAAGATGAGCCCACCTTCCTTGTGGAATGGGCATTGACAGATTTAGGCTGTGGCAGGCCTGCCACCGTATGTGCAAGCTGAATTGTACTACAAATCCAACGAGCAATAGTCTGCTTAGAAGCAGGAGCAGCCAGCTTGTTGGGTGCATATAGGATAAACAGCGAGTCAGATTTTCTGACTCCAGCCGTCCTGGAAACATATATTTTCAGGGCCCTGACAACGTCTAGCAACTTGGAGTCCTCCAAATCCTTAGTAGCCACAGGCACCACAATAGGTTGGTTCAGGTGAAACGCTGACACCACCTTAGGGAGAAACTGGGGACGAGTCCTCAATTCTGCCCTATCCATATGAAAAATCATATAAGGGCTTTTACATGATAAAGCCGCCAATTCTGACACTCGCCTGGCTGATGCCAGGGCCAATAACATGACCACTTTCCACGTGAGATATTTCAGATCCACGGTTTTTAGTGGCTCAAACCAATGTGATTTCAAGAAATTCAACATCACGTTGAGATCCCAAGGTGCCACAGGAGGCACAAATGGGGGCTGAATATGCAGCACTCCTTTCACAAATGTCTGAACTTCAGGTACTGAAGCTAGTTCCTTTTGAAAGAAAATCGACAGAGCCGAGATCTGTACTTTAATGGAGCCTAGTTTTTAGGCCCATATTCACTCCTGCTTGCAGGAAATGCAGAAATCGACCCAGCTGAAATTCCTCTGTTGGGGCCTTTTTGGCCTCGCACCATGCAACATATTTCCGCCATATGCGGTGATAATGTTTTGCCGTAACATCTTTCCTGGCTTTAATAAGCGTAGGAATGACTTCCTCCGGAATGCCCTTTTCCTTCAGGATCCGGCGTTCAACCGCCATGCCGTCAAACGCAGCCGCGGTAAGTCTTGGAACAGACAGGGGCCCTGCTGTAGCAGGTCCTGTCTGAGCGGCAGGGACCAAGGGTCCTCTGAGATCATCTCTTGAAGTTCCGGGTACCACGCTCTTCTTGGCCAATCCGGAACCACGAGAATTGTGTTTACTCCTCGCTTTCTTATTATTCTCAGTACCTTTGGTATGAGAGGTAGAGGAGGAAACACATACACTGACCGGTACACCCATGGTGTCACTAGGGCGTCCACCCGCTATCGCCTGAGGGTCTCTTGACCTGGCGCAATACTTCTCTAGTTTTTTGTTTATGCGGGACGCCATCATGTCCACCTGTGGACGACCCCATTGATTTACAATCATTTGGAAGACTCCTGGATGAAGTCCCCACTCTCCCGGGTGGAGGTCGTGCCTGCTGAGAAAGTCTGCTTCCCAGTTGTCCACTCCCGGGATGAACACTGCTGACAGTGCTAGTACATGATTCTCCGCCCATCGGAGAATTTTTGTGGCTTCTGCCATCGCCGTCCTGCTTCTTGTGCCGCCCTGTCGATTCACATGGGCGACTGCCGTGATGTTGTCTGACTGGATCAGCACCGGCTGTGTAGGAGCAGGGATTTTGCTTGACTTAGGGCATTGTAAATGGCCCTTAGTTCCAGAATATTTATGTGAAGGGCAGTCTCCTGACTTGACCATAGTCCTTGGAAATTTCTTCCCTTTGTGACTGCCCCCCAGCCTCGTAGGCTGGCATCCGTGGTCACCAGGACCCAGTCCTGTATGCCGAATCTGCGGCCCTCCAGAAGATGAGCACTGTGCAGCCACCACAGAAGAGACACCCTGGTTCGTGGAGACAGGGTTATTAAGCGATGCATCTGAAGATGCGATCCGGACCACTTGTCCAACAGGTCCCACTGAAAGATTCTGGCATGGAACCTGCCGAATGGAATTGCTTCGTAAGAAGCTACCATCTTTCCCAGGACCCGCGTGCAGTGATGCACCGATACCTGTTTTGGTTTTAGGAGGTCTCTGACTAGAGAAGACAACTCCCTGGCTTTCTCCTCCGGGAGAAACACTTTTTTCTGGGCCGTGTCCAGAATCATTCCCAGAAACATTAGACGTGTCGTGGGGACCAGCTGTGACTTTGGGATATTCAGAATCCAACCGTGCTGGCTCAGCACTTCCTGAGATAGTGCTACTCCCACTAACAACTGTTCCTTGGATCGTGCCTTTATTAGGAGATCGTCCAAGTATGGGATAATTAAAACTCCCTTTTTTCGAAGGAGTATCATCATTTCCGCCATAACCTTGGTAAATACCCTCGGTGCCGTGGAGAGTCCAAACGGCAGCGTCTGGAATTGGTAATGGCAATCCTGTACCACAAATCTGAGGTACTCCTGGTGAGAATTGTAAATGGGGACATGTAGGTAAGCATCCTTGATGTCCAGGGATACCATGTAATCCCCCTCGTCCAGGCTTGCAATAACCGCCCTGAGCGATTCCATCTTGAACTTGAATTTTTTTATGTATGTGTTCAAGGACTTCAAATTTAAAATGGGTCTCACCGAACCGTCCGGTTTCGGTACCACAAATAGTGTGGAATAGTAACCCCGGCCTTGTTGAAGTAGGGGTACCTTGATTATCACCTGCTGGGAATACAGCTTGTGAATTGCCGCTAGCACTGCCTCCCTGTCTGAGGGAGCAATCGGCAAGGCGGATTTTAGGAAACGGCGGGGTGGAATCGCCTCGTATTCCAGCCTGTATCCCTGAGATACTATTTGAAGGATCCAGGGATCCACCTGTGAGCGAACCCACTGATCGCTGAAATTCCTGAGGCGGGCCCCCACCGTACCTGGCTCCGCTTGTGAAGCCCCACCGTCATGCGGCGGACTTGGAAGAGGAAGCGGGGGAGGACTTTTGTTCCTGGGAACCTGCTGTTTGCTGCAGCCTTTTTCCCCTGCCTCTGCCTCTTGACAGAAAAGACCCTCCTTTTCCCCGCTTGTTTTTCTGGGATCGAAAGGACTGAACCTGATAAAATGGCGCCTTCTTAGGCTGTGAGGGGACATGGGGTAAAAATGCTGACTTCCCAGACGTTGCTGTGGAAACTAGGTCGGAGAGACCATCCCCAAATAATTCCTCCCCTTTATAAGGCAAAACTTCCATGTGCCTTTTGGAATCTGCATCTCCAGTCCACTGGCGAGTCCATAAGCATCTCCTAGCAGAGATAGATAGTGCACTTACTTTAGATGCCAGCCGGCAGATTTCCCTCTGTGCATCTCTCATGTATAAGACTGAGTCTTTGATATGGTCAATTGTTAACAGGATCGTGTCTCTGTCTAGTGTGTCAATATTTTCTGACAGGTTATCTGACCATGCAGCGGCAGCACTGCACATCCAACGCTGACGCAATTGCTGGTCTGAGTATAATGCCTGAGTGTGTATATACAGACTTCAGGATCGCCTCCTGCCTTCTATCAGCAGGTTCCTTAAGGGCGGCCGTATCCTGGGACGGTAGTGCCACCTTTTTTGACAAACGTGTGAGCGCTTTATCCACCCTCGGGGGTGTTTCCCAACGTAACCTATCCTCTGGCGGGAAAGGGAACGCCATTAGTAATTTCTTAGGAATCACCAATTTCTTATCAGGGGAAGCCCACGCTTCTTCACACACTTCATTTAATTCATCTGACGGGGGGAAAAACTACAGGTAGTTTTTTCTCCCCAAACATAAATACCCTTTTTTGTGGTACCTGGATGTAAATCAGAAATATTTAACACCTCTTTCATTGCCTCAATCATGCAGCGAATGGGCCTTAACGGGCATTAAATTTGACTCATCGTCGTCGACACTGGCGTCAGTATCCGTGTCGACATCTACTTGTGCCACCTGAGATAACGGGCGTTTTAGAGCCCCTGATGGCTTTTGAGACCCTTGGACAGGCACGAGCTGAAGACTCGGCTGTCCCACAGTCGGCATGTCGTCAAATTTTTTATGTAAGGAGTCTATACGTGCACTCATTTCTTGCCATAATACCATCCACTCAGGTGTCTGCCCCGCAGGGGGTGACATCTCTGCTAAAGGCATCTGCTCCCCCTCCACATCATTATCCTCCTCAAACATGTCGACACAGCCGTACCGACACACTCCACACACACAGGGAATGCTCAAATAGAGGACAGGACCCACAAAAGCCCTTTGGGGGGACAGAGTAAGAGTATGCCAGCACACACCAGAGCGCTATATATATACAGGGACTAACTGAGTTATGTCCCTAATAGCTGCTTATACTGTATACAGTGCCAATTTAGTGCCCCCCCCCTCTCTTTTCCCTCTTACTGTACTGTAGAAATGCAGGGAAGAGCCAGGGAGCTTCCTTCCAGCCGAGCTGTGAGGGAAAAATGGCGCCAGTGTGCTGAGGAGATAGGCTCTGCCCCTTTTTCGCGGCCTATTCTCCCGCTTTTTTTGGGATTCTGGCAGGGGTATTTACCTCATATATAGCCCCAGGGGCTATATATTGAGGTATTTTAGCCAGCCAAGGTGTTTTTATTGCTGCCTCAGGGCGCCCCCCCCCAGCGCCCTGCACCCTCAGTGACCGGAGTGTGAAGTGTGTATGAGGAGCAACGGCGCACAGCTGCAGTGCTGTGCGCTACCTTGGTGAAGACAGGATGTCTTCATGCCGCCGATTTTCCGGACCATCTTCCTGCTTCTGGCTCTGTAAGGGGGACGGCGGCGCGGCTCCGGGACCGAACATCAAGGCTGGGCCTGCGGTCGATCCCTCTGGAGCTAATGGTGTCCAGTAGCCTAAGAAGCCCAATCCGGCTGCAAGCAGGCGAGTTCGCTTCTTCTCCCCTTAGTCCCTCGCTGCAGTGAGCCTGTTGCCAGCAGGTCTCACTGAAAAAAACAAATTCTAAGACTATAACTTTCTAAGAGCTCAGGAGAGCCCCTAGTGTGCATCCAACCTCGGCCGGGCACGAAATCTAACTGAGGCTTGGAGGAGGGTCATAGTGGGAGGAGCCAGTGCACACCAGGTAGTCTAAGATCTTTCTAGAGTGCCCAGCCTCCTTCGGAGCCCGCTATTCCCCATGGTCCTTACGGAGTTCCCAGCATCCACTAGGACGTTAGAGAAATACTTAAAAAGTAAAGGTTAAAATGAATAATAAAATACTAATTCAAACTACGCCGCGCAGTAGTGAAACCCTACATTACACTGCACAGTAGGGAGGGAGAGAGAGAAGAGAAGAGAGAGATGGGAAAGAGGAGGCCCAGGTGAGGGAGAGAGATAGAGGAGAGGAAGAGATAGAGAGGGGTGAAGGAGAGACACATACCCCAAAGAAGGACATGTCACTGCAGTCAATGGGGAAAAGCCGCAAAGCCACTGGGGATCGAGTCAGACAGGTATACAGTATGAACAGACACCGCATCAGCGTAAAGTGCTTTGCTGCATATGCAGTCACATAAAATATTGGGAATATTTAGCAGTCAGTGGCGCTAACACCATGCTGCATACTGCCCAGAAGGTAGAAATATAAAATTATAATTAATAGAAAATTATGCTTACCAGATAAATTATGTGGTGCTGTACATGGTCTTGCGTCCGTTGGCCTGCACCTCTTCTGATGACAGCTGCCAGCTATGGAGGGGAGTAGAGGAGGCATAGGCACACAGGAGGTAGTAGAGGTACTAATGGGGAAAGGGGCAGAGGCACACATGGAGGGGGGAGGCAGGTAGACTAATGGAGATGCTGGCAGAGGTACAGATGGCATAGGGAGCAGAGGCACAGAGGAGGGGGGTATCAGAGGCACAGATAGAGGTGACAGAAAAACATGGATGGAGAATGTACCAAAGATAACCTGAGCAGAGGCACTGATGGGAAAGGGGGCTGAAGCCTAGAAGGTGGAGGTGCAAAGACACAGATGAAGGGGTGGCAGAAACATAGCTGATATAGATGAAAGAGGAACACATGGGATATAGGGAAAGGGGCACACATGGGGTGGGTAGGAAGGAACAGACAGAGTCATACATAGGTATATAGGGAAAGAGGTAGTGGTACACATAGGGAGGGTAGCAGAGGCACAGCAGGGGAACTTCTGAGAGCCTATGTCTAGACCAGCTAATGGAAGGGTTGTGTCTATGCTCCCTTTGTGGTCAGTATCTGGAAGTGACATAACGAGAGGGCAGGGGAAGGAGGAGAACAGATGACCTGCAGAAGACCTGGTGGGTGGAGCAACATGTACAGGAGTGAAGACTAGAGGAAGCTGAGCTGCCGGGAAATGTGAGTCCTCTGGGACTTGAAATAGGGGGGGAGGGAGGCACACAACCCGCATGCCTGTAGCTTAAACACGGATCCAATACTAAAATGCTGGCAAAGGGGGCTGCTGGCACTGATGATCCCAGTTCCAAGCTGCTTCTTATCACAGGCAGACATCTGCCTGTGAGTGAGAAGCAGGTTGCATGCAGTCACGATCATCAGCATCAGCATGGCTCGTGTCAGACACTGTGCTTTCTGTAACCTAACCCCACTCTCAGCTACACCTGCCGCCTGCCTCTTCAGTCAGCCCAGCCGGCTGACTTACTAACAGATCACTGTCCAGTGCCTGGCCCTCTTAGCTCCACCTGCTTTCAGCCAGCAGAGCCCCTCAGCCTCGCTGGCTGCATCTGCTCTCCCTCAAGTATGTCATCTGGCGTGTCCGCCTCTGAGGAGAGGGGAGGGAGGAGATGGTAAACCCGGCCATGGGGATTGCGCTGATGTGATCCCTCCTTCACTGCCTAGGATTGCCTTTTCCTGTAAGTGCGCAGCAAGCAGCAGGAAGGCCAACTTTCCTCCCTGCATTGCTGACTGCGGTAAATGGGTAACGCCAATCCTGAGTCTCCTTTAGCGCTGTCCAGCCACTGAAGGAGACAGGCAGAGTTCTCGGTGCCCCCCTTCTTCTGGCGCCCGGGGCACGCGACCCCTTAGCCCTCCCCCCTAGTTGCGGCCATGTAGTGAAAGTGGAACTAATAAGCCCTACACACTGGTAGATATTTAAGAACGATATGGACGATATTGGTCAAAAATGAACGATATATCGTTCAAATAGTTCAGTGTGGAGGCATCATCGATGAACGATGCACGTCCCTGCAGTCGTTCATCGTTGGACTACCATTGTTTATCATTGCAAGCTAATTTGGACGATATCGTTGTATGCAATTTGCAATATGCTCAAATCGTTTATACAAATCGTTCAGTGTGTACGCTCAAAATCGTTACTAAAAACTACCTGAAAAATCGTTCATTGCTCATATCCTTCATCGTGCAAATCACTCAAATCTCTCAGTGTGTAGGGTCCTTAAACCCATGATTTAATAAATATAGAACACATTAATACCCCTTTCATACATGCAGATAAATCCCGGGTTTATACATGTTAATCATTAATCAATCATCAACACAGGATTTCTGCATGTTTGAAAGGACACAACCCAAGTCCACGAAGCTGATACCCGGGAATTTGCTGGCTGCTGCATATTCCAAGGTGAAATGTCTGAAAAGGGTATAAATTTGGTTTTCTTCTGAGTTTATTTTTTTTACATCTTTTGATGACAGGTGGCAGACCTGGCAAATACTGTATTATACATACCGTGGACATTGAAGGATTTACTGGAAATTATACTATGGAATACTATTTTTAAATAGTATTTAAAAATACAATAAAAAGTTTGGGATGGGATGTGGCCATGCCATCCGGATTTGGCCATGCCCCCTACAGTACCCAGGCCCTTCCTCTCTCTATAAGGCTCTGATTGTCTTTAGTTCCACTTTCAAGTAAGTGTTAAAAGATTACAAAATTTCAGACACTGTACTTTAAGGTCACATTGATATAGCCCCATATAAATATAATGGCAATGGACCAGAAAATGCCATAAGTATACTGCAGTTCCATTTCTGGTTTGGGAAGGGAACATACAATAGCATCTGCAGGTCTCTCAATACATTATATCAGCTTCTGATATGCAAGTCCAATGTACCTTATTTCTCAGCGCAGTCTTCTGCTTTGCATATTCCTTATCTAAACAAAAGCATATCTATATAAATCTTCCATTTACTTTAAACTTTTTTCATCTTTTAGGCTCTTTAAATTTTGAGACAAATGTGATAGTACTTGGATCCTCATGGTGTATATTGTATTTTCCATTTGTCCTAAGGTAAACAATGGCATCTTCATAACCCTGCCAGTAAAACTCGTCCAGTATCTGTGAATGGAAAATAAAAACCTATAAATAGTGAACTATGACTTCATTAAACTACAGTATGTTTATGAATTGTTCTCTGGCTGTTTCCTAGGTTGCTGCTACCATTACATAGTGTTATCACATTTTGAATAATAAAAACTTTAGTATAGCAGAATAGCATCTCCAAGGCTCTCAATGCTTTTGTTGGGTGTGCTTCATGGGAGTTTGGTCAGTGTATCAGACTGTACCTCCCAAGATGTTGTACACCCTGCTCACCCCTTTGACTTTTGGGTCCACCCTGCACCCACAGTTGTCCTGGCATTTGGGTGGGAGGACCGTGGGCTATAGTCTGGCTGGCCCGGCCTAACCAAGCTGTCCCTAGCTTCCACAGATGGACGGGTTCAAACCCCTACCCTCTGTGACTTAGCTTCAAGTCTATAAACCTAGTGCAAGGTGATTAGGCTAACAGACAGGGTACACAGTCAATCAAGGTAGGGTAAAGGTCAGCGACTACTCTTAATGATCCAAAAGGCACTCTTCCAGTCCTCAAATTATGAACAGCCTAGTTACTTACCAGTGGTGTTGGTTTATTTATAGATAGCAGGTACAGTCATACTCACTGTTAAGGTGGGTACACACTGGATGATATATCAGCCGATAAATTGATCGGCAGATATATCTATGGACGGATCGGGCAGTTTGCTGTGCATACACACTGCCCGATCCGTCGGGGACTGACGTCATGAACTGGGCGGGCGTGTACACATGCCTGCCCAGTTCAGCTGTCAATCACCGCCGGCCACCGCAGCATGTGTACGGGCGGTCAGCCGACCATCCGTACACACACAGCGACGCGCCAATATATCGGTAGATATATTGGCCGTCGGCTGTGCTGCGGGGCCAACGCGATACGTTTGTGAATTACGGAGTTCATAGACGTATCGGCCGTACACACTGGCCGACGGACCAGCGATATATCGTCCGTTCAAGAGAACGGGCGATATATCGGCCAGTGTGTACCCACCTTTACACACTGGCCCTCATGGAGAAGTGTAGCAGTGCAGTAAAGTATCATACAGCTCACCAAGAGGTGAGTGTACAGTATGTAGGCACTGGGTAGTGGTATAGGAACACTGGAATCATTGTGGATTGCAGGTAGTCATAGGTTCCGCTGGAGCTAAGTGATGTTCTAACACAGATCAAAGACAAAGTGATCCCTGCACATGCCCAGTAGTAATGTTTGTGGCAATTTCAGGATAGGGCATGAGGCCTCCATAGAGAACAGGAAGACTGGAATCTATGCAGTAACACACTCCTCTTTCAACATATAATGCCAGTTGGGAGCTGATAATCAATTGTTGGGATAAGATGGGAACAAAAGCCTATTTATTAAAGAGTTGCCATTGATTTAATGATATGCCTGGTTGAGGAAGGGAGGCCTAGAGTGTTGAACTTTCAAGCAGATAAATAAATACCAATCCTAAGACACCAGTAAAAGCTGCAAGGACAGGTAGGAGAGAGCAGCACAATCTGCCAGCTGTCTTGATTTTAGCAGAATAGTCTTGATTTTTGGGAAAGCGCAAGAGCAGTCAAACATTTGTCATGACTATATGGACAGACTGGAGATATGTTCAGCTTTATGTGGCTCTCACAATCTGCCCCTACATGCAGCGCTTACCCTGATGTGGTGTTCAGTAGAGTAGAGTCAGAGTGCTGCACTGTACTGAACAGCTCATTCTGCGTGAGCTTTCTCTGCAATGCAACAGTGATATCATCAGCGATAGTCTGCACATTGGTGGTCACTCTGCGTTGATCGCAGCAGCAATTTTATTAGCAGTTGGGCAAAACCATGTGCACTGCAGAGGAGGCAGATATAACATGTGCAGAGAGAGTTAGATTTGGGTGGGGAATCTAGATTGCAGTGTAAGAATAAAGCAGCCAGTATTTACCCTGCACAGAAACAATATAATCCACCCAAATCTAACTCTCTCTGCAAATGTTATATCTGCCTCCCCTGCAGTGCACATGGTTTTGCCCAATTGCTAACAAACTTGCTGCTGCGATCAACTCAGAATTACCCCTATAGAGGCATATCTGTTATACCTTCTAAAGAACACAAGTGGAAGCATTGCTTATAGAAACCAGTCAATAACTATCATTTAACTAATACAATCTATAAAAGTGATAACACACATGATTGGTTGCTATAGTCAACTTCAGTTGTTTCATTTGAAAAATCCCCCCAGCTCTTCAGAAACCACACCAGGTTGATGGAGAGGGTGCAGGGAGCGGAGGTAAAATGTAACAGGCAAAAATGGTGTGGGAAGATATGTAACAAGGGCAGAGTGCGGCGGGCATACGTCACATGTGGCGGAGTAAGAACTTCACTTGCATACAGGTTTATTAAGGCCCATACACACTAGACAAGAAAATGAAAGATCTCGCTCAGAAGGGCCGATTTGAGCGAGATCTTTCACAATCTCTTCCAGTGTGTACACTCAATGACATTAACGAAACATGCTCCAGTGCATCGTTATCGACCGCCTCCCTCGTCTGAACATGTACACCGACAAGGTAAAAATTTTTTTTTTTTAATTTGTGTATGTCGACATAGGTCGACTTGAACACCGTATAAGTGTACCGAATCTCACTGCACTTGCCATGCTTCGGGCACTATTATATTCCCCCTCCATGTCTACTGGGATAGTAAAGAATGAACAAGTCGGTTTCAAAGAAAAAAAATCATGAAAAATGTGTGTCGACGTTCTGACCTGCCGACATTTTAAATGTCGGTATTTTGACCCTGTCCGTATTTTAAATGTCGGTATTTTGACCATGGGGTATATTTACTAATATTCATGTTTTAGCCGTTTTTAAGGGTGTTTGAACTCAAATGGTATCGGGTGCATTTTACTGCAACTTTTTGAATCCTGATACGGTCATTTACTAAGCTGCCGAGTTTTCCTCATTCGTCTTTTCCGATGTCGATGTGATTCTTAATGTCAGGCAGTGTTTTACGGGAGTGATGAGTAAAACACTGCCTGTCACAACACAAGGAATCCCGGTCGGATTTGTGAGATCCGTGCAGGGCTTCATTGTGTACCTTAACAACAGTGTTTAAAGAGTTAAAAAACAGAAAAAAAATTGCATGGGGTCCCCCCTCCTAAGCACAAGCCTCGGGCTCTTTGAGCCGGTCCTGGTTGCAAAAATACAGGGGAAAAAATGACAGGGGTTCCCCCATATTTAAACAACCAGCACCGGGCTCTGCGCCTGGTCCTGGTGCAAAAAATATGGGGGACAAAAAGCATAGGAGTCCCCCGTATTTTTTGAACCAGCACTGGGCTCCACTAGTCAGAGAGATAATGCCACAGCCGGGGGACACTTTTATCTTGGTCCCTGCGGCCCTGGCATTAAATCACTAACTAGTCACCCCTGGCCGGGGTACCCTCGAGGAGTGGGAACCCCTTAAATCAAGGGGTCCCCCCTCCAGCCACCCAAGGGCCAGGGGTGAAGCCCGAGGCTGTCCCCCCCATCCAAGGGCGGCGGATGGGGGGCTGATTTTTTCCCCTGTATTTTTGCAACCAGGACCGGCTCAAAGAGCCCGAGGCTGGTTATGCTTAGGAGGGGGGACCCCGCGCATACATTTTTCACGATTTACACATTTTTACACTAAACAGACCTTTTCCCATTGATAACCATACACCGATCTCACAGATCCGTGCATGATTATCCAAACTCGCCTTGAAAAAGCAGGTCTATTTTTTTGCTGCTTTTTTTAACGATTTGCAAAAAAATAGACCCGCAATTGAGCACTCAGAGACTAACACCCAAATACGAATGAATAGTGAATACCCGTGTTCTATGAAATAACAGCCGCGTTTGACCGATGGTCTATTCATTCGTATTTCTGAACTTTGTCATACAAACCATTACGAATAGGCCAAACACTGCCGAGATTTGTGCTTAGTGAATTCCCGGATTGAGAGTTTGAAAAAAAAACACAAATCGGACAAAATCGAATTATTAGTAAATACTGGCCCATGTCGGGATTTTGACCGTTGGGATTTTGATTACAGGTAACTTGACCGCTTCCCATACTAGCCTTCCCCTACATTTTCTGTGTTGTTGTTTGTGGTATTACCATTGTCTTTTTTCACTGTAATGCCTGTCTCTGCTCACTTCTATACCAAGTGACATCACTTTTTCACCACATGGTTTCATGGACTCATTGTGCTGTGCTACAAAACTGGAGAGCCACATACCGCCGATCTATAGTTTTGTCAGAAAGTCTCTAATGCTTAATACAGAAGTAGTTTGGTTATAATAGAATACTTACATACGATGAGGGTGGGAATAAAGCATAGCTCACTCTGGACAGATTCTGTACTGAAAGCTGGAAACTGGTATTACAAATCTCAAAACATAAGTGGCTGACAGGACAATCTCGGGGACAAATGTCAATCTCTCCCGTGTACGGAGATATGGTTATCATCGATTGTAAATCATAAAGTGGTTGGAAGTTTGTAAATCCACCATCAATATATCTCTGCGGGAAAGAAAGGTTATTAAATATTATTTTGATAGATAAAACACAAAGGGGACTGTGATAGGAAGATTAAAAAAAAGAAAGAGCATACTGTAAGAATGAGAAATTTGCTGTCAAGGTGGATTGCATAGGTGGGCACATGATTACTATGGGCTGTATACAATTGCTATAGGATCTACAGAGGGGTCCATACATATCTAAAAGAAATAATTTTAAAATAGAAATAAAGCACGCTGTTATTTTTAATTACTTATGTACATTAGAATACAGTGTTTTTTACGTTAAACACAATTTAGCCCACATACTTATCATGTCTGGGGCTTACATTTCACAAAGTTATGGATTTATTTTATGCGATACCTGAATGTGTGCTGCCATCTTGTGGTAAGATGGTATATTAAAGAAATTGTTTTATCTCATGAATGTGTTTTATCTTAGCCGAATTACTCCCTGGTAAGAGACCATCGATGAGGCATAATTTCTGAGAAGCGCATATTCTCTGCCTTTTTTTAGCATTATCACACATCTCAGCCAAGTTCATCCTTGTGAACAGACTCTGGGGGTCATTCTGAGTTGATAACTCGCTAGCTAGTTTTAGCAGCCATGCAAACGCTATGCCGCCGCCCACTGGGGAGTGTATTTTAGCTTAGCAGAAGTGCGAACGCTTGTGCAGCCGAACTCTACAAAAACAGTTTGTGCAGTTTCAGAGTATCTCTGAACCTCCTCAGCACTTGCGATCACTTCAGCCTATTCTTGTCCGGATTTGACGTCATACACACGCCCAGCCACGCTTGCGTTTTTTCAGACACGCCTGCATTTTTTCAAACACTCCCTGAAAACGGTCAGTTGACACCCAGAAATGCCCCCTTCCTGTCAATCTTCTTGCGGCCGTCAGTGCGAAGAAAAACTTCGGTAGATCCTGTGCACAACCACAACGGGCTTTGTACCCGTACGAAGCGTGTGCGCATTGCGGCCCATACACATGCGCAGAAATGCAGCTTTTTCACCTGAACGCTGCGCTGCGAAAATCAGCAGCGAGCGATCAACTCGGAATGACCCCCTCTGTGTGCAGTTTTAGGTGCGGGTTTGCTGATTCAGTGTATACACTACAATAGGGATAAATACACAACTAAGGGATAAGGATGAAGGGTCTTTGTTTTATAAATTGTATAGACAGTATATTTATTGGAATGGTATAGTCTGTCTACATTTATCATGTGGACAAGCATAATGTCAATGGGGCTCATTCCGAGTTGATCGTAGCTGTGCTAAGTTTAGCACAGCTACGATCCTTAACTCAGACATGTGGGGGGACGCCCAGCACAGGGCTAGTCCACCCCGCATGTCAGTGCCGGCCCCCCTGTACAAATACAAAAGCATCAAACAGAGGCGATGCCTTTGTATTTGAGGAGTAACTCCCGGCCAGCGCAGCTCCTGCAGCTGGCCGGGAGTTACTCGTCGCTCCCACTGGCCGCAGTGGCTGCGTGACACGTCACGCAGCCACTGCGGCCCGCCCCCCGAACATTCCGGCCACGCCTGCGTTGGCCGGACCGCTCCCCCTAAACGGCGGCTAAATGCCGCCGTTCTGCCCCCTCCCACCCAGCGACCGCCTCTGTCTCAGAGGCGATCGCTAGGCAACGATGACTGCCATGCGCCGGCGCACTGCGGCAGCGGCGCATGCGCAGTTCCGACCCGATTGCACGGCTGCGAAGAAGTGCAGCTTGCGATCGGGTCGGAATGACCCCCAATATGAGAATGTTTTTCAATGAAATTACAAAATGGGTAAAATCCCACTGCAAAACCAATGTTTACATGATTAGAATGTCGCCAAAACATTTTTGGTGGTCTAGCACTGACATACATGGTTCGGTAGGTCTGGCAGCTTCCGTGATGTCTACGGGTCAGTTGGTTAGATGAAGACTTCCGGAAGATCCAGCGACACTTGCGGCAGCGAGTCTGCCTAACCCCCATCGCCTACCTTAGTGCTGAACGTTAACCATCCCTGCCAAGGCCTAACCCTAAAGCTCCCCTCTTGCCGGTCACAACACCTCCCCCTACATCCTGCCCCCTGAGAATCCCGACAGTCAGGGACTACACCCATAGAATGGGAACAAAATCTGCAGGGACTGCTTGTTGCTCTTGCACCCCCCCCCCCCCCCCCCCTCCCAGCATTCCGCTGTCTGGATACCGGCGGAGATATGCTGACACCGGTCACGTCCACCCAACCCCTCTAGACCATCTGCCAGGCCATGCAGCATTTATTGTGTCAACATTCTGCAGTCACCAACATGTTCAACGTCGCCACTTTAGCATTGTTGACATCATGACTGAAATTGTGATGTCGACATTGTAACATGCTAACATTTTGACTACATCCCACATTTAAAGATGGCAGGATTAACCAGTCCTACAAAATCAATAAACTCCATTCATTTTCATAGACACTTTCCTCTTGAGAATGTGCATTTTAGCACTGAGGCATATGCAGAGTTGGGTGTATATGTTTTTCTTTATAAATGATTTCTTTACTGCGCCTACAAAAATAAAAGTTTTATGGTGCATACACACACTAGGCGATATTTTAACAATGTCGCTCATTTTGTTTTGTAATATCGCCCAATGTGTATGCACTATGCAATGAACAATGCGCATCCACTGTCGTCCATACATGCAGGTCAATCTGGGGATGTCGTTGACAATACCATGCTGTCGAATGCAGCATGACCCTCACTCTTCCCTCCGCCGTCGCTCGTCGCTGGCAGCATCGGCAAGTGTGTGTGCAGTTGCCAATGCCTACACCGCTGCCGGTTCCCGTCGTGTGTGATGCCACTGGCTACACACATCGTATAGTTTGTACGCAGCATTACACTTGTGCCCTATGTAAATTTAGTTGCATTTTACTCTTATTGTGCTATGTGAAGCAAGGAATGGACAGACAAACATAGACAGAGTATAGTAATGGGCCCTACACACTGCACGATTTTAGTGAAAGATATGAGCGATCTCGTTCATTAATGTACGAGATACCGTTCATATCTTTCAGTGTGGAGGCACCAGCGATGAACGATGCGCGGCCCTGCGCTCGTTCATCGCTGGTGCCCCGTCGCCTGTGCATGCAGGCCACTATGGACGATCTCTTCCATATTTGCCTGCACTTCTATGGAGCCGGGTGACGCCACTGCCCCCTCCGCCGCTGGGTCGCCCATCGGCCGTATCCGCCGTTGGGCAGCTCGGCGGCGGAACGCTCAATGTGTAGGGCCCATAAGCGTGTCACCATATTTTATCAACTCTGAACTGTGTGTACTTGTGGTTGAAAGTGTATTAGACCAAGGTTGACACTGTCATGTAATGCCACCAACGATTTAACATTATGGTTTATAACATGAGAATGTAAGGTGGCATACTGTGCTGATTTGTCATACAATTAAGTTTCATCTATTCTCCTCTTTAAGAGCTGCCATGCCAGTCTTGCTGCAACCAGTGGGGAGTCATGTTCTTGATACCTGCCTCACCACAGTACAATTCAGCATCCAATATTTCTTACACCAATGTCAGAACTGATGATTGCTATCATGTGTTAAGTCATGGGAGCAACCAAGATCAATTCGGATTATTACAGTATATGGGAAATTGGGCTGCTATAGATGATTATCACATACAGTCAGGGGCGTCAGAATATTTATAGATTGGGGGGCAAGAAAGATCCTCATTATGGCGCCCCTGGTGGAGAAGCCACCGGCGAGGGGGAGGCAGTACTACTAGAATGAAAAGGAGGCAGCACCATGGTGGTGTCACTACAATTCCCTTTAGGGGAGCAGGAAAGAGAGAGAGAGAGAGAGAGAGAGAAAAAGAGGGTGTCAGGTAAAGATAGAGGGGAGAATGAGAGAGAGAGGTATCAGGGAGAAAGAGAGGAGTGAGAGAGAAAGGGTTTCAGGGTAAAAGAGACAAGAGAGAAAGAAAGGGAGAGAGAGACAGGGGTGGGTCAGGGAGAGATAGAGAGAGGGTGTTGGAGCGAGAGAAAAGGGTGTCGGAGCAAGAGAGAGAGGGTTTCATGTCAAAAGAGGGAATGATAGAGGGGGGATCGAGAGAGAGAGAGAGAGAGGTGTCAGGGAGAAGGAGAGAGAAAAGGATGAGAGAGGGCATCAGGGAGAGAGCAAAAGAGAGAGAGGGTATCAGAGGGAGGGAGAGAGAAAGACAGAGAGGGAAGCAAGAGAGAGTGTCAGGAAAAGAAAGACCAGTGGTGCAAGTAGAAAACATGTCTTAGTGGTACTGTGTGCGCGTGCCAAAAAATGGGTGTGACCACATGCCACACACGGTGTGGCCAATGAAAATGGGGGCATGATACACATATGAGAGGCCGATACACATATGACTCCAAAAGTGCAGTGCCAGACCCACATATGCCCAAATAGTGCCAGATACACATATGCCCCCATTAGTGGAGTGCCAGATACACATATGCCCCAATAGTGCCAGATACAAATATGCCCCCATTAGTGGAGTGCCAGATACACATATGCCCCCAATAGTAGAATGCCAGATACACATATGCCCCCAATAGTAGAATGCCAGATACACATATGCCCCATAGTAGTGCAGTGCCAGATAAACATATGCCCCCACGGTGCCAGATATGCCACACAGTGCCAGATACACATATGCCCCCACAGTGCCAGGTATGCCTTAACAGTGCTAGATATGCTCCTACAGTGCCAGATACAAATATTCCCCCATGGTGCCAGATACACATATGCCCCCACAGAGCCAGGTACACATATGCCCCCACAGTGCTAGATATGCCCCCACAGGGCCATTTACAGATATGCCCCCTGCAGTGCCAGATATGTCCCACAGTGCTAGATATGCCCCCCAGTGCCAGGTACACATATGCCCCCACAGTGCTAGATATGCCCCCACAGGGCCATTTACAGATATGCCCCCTGCAGTGCCAGATATGTCCCACAGTGCTAGATATGCCCCCCAGTGCCAAGTACACATATGCCTCCACAGTGCCATACATACCCCACAGGCCAGATTTGTCCCCACAGTGCCAGGTAGCCCCCCCTGCTCATCGCTGCTGTTGCTGTGTGTGTAAGGGGAGGAGAGCACAGAGCATGCTTCTCCTGCCCCTCAGTGCTCAGTCAGTCCTGTCTCCGGCAGCGGCGTGTATCTCCAATCAGGCGCCGGTTCGTGAGCCAATCAAAGTTCATGGTCCGCCAACCAGTCAGGAGCCATTGCTGCCGGTCCACGAGCTCTGATTGGCTAACGTACTGGTGCCTGATTGGAGATACACGCCATTGGGCCGGCGGTGCTTTGTACCAGCTAGTAATTTCTTACTGGTACGCAGTACCGCCCCGTACCGCCATACTTGCAGCACTGAGAAAGACGGAGATAAAGAGAGGGTGTCAGGATGAGAGGGAAATACAGTATAGTGTCAGGGAGAGAAAGTTAGAGGAGCAAGGGGAGAGAGATTGTTAGGGAGAGTGAGGGGGACAGGAAAAAAGAGGGAGTGGGAGAGACACTACCTGACACAGCACTGCTACAGGTCTCTCAGGGAGAGGGGCTTCTCGGCATTAGGCCACGCCCCCTAAACGCCAAGATTTGCAGCACTGCTCTGGTGTCGGGAGCGGCCCCCTGCATGCACGGAGGTTGTGATGTGCAGTCTTTCATCCGACTGCACATCACTCCTCTTGTACATTGGTGCCTGTCATGTTTGGGTGAAGCGAGCTGGCCCCTTGCCCCTCCCATTCCAACACCTTAGACAATAAGCTACTGCTGTAGAGATGGACACATTTTTAGGGAATCAGTATGAAATACTTACAATCAAAATCCAGACGGTCAAAATACTAACACCAATTGACCGACGGTCAAAATCCCGACAATAGGTAAAATACCACAAGGTCAGAATACCGACATTTAAAATGTCGACAGGTCAAAAAGTCGACAAGAGTTTTTCATTGTTTATTAGTGTGTATGTCAACATTTTAAATGTCTGTATTTTGACCATGTCGGGATTTTGACCTTGTCGGGATTTTGACCGTCGTTCAATGGTTGTCTGTATTTTGACCATTGGGATTTTGATTATAGGTAAATTGACCGTATCCCAATTTTAGATGCAGTTTATGTACTGTATGTTTTCTACATAAAGGAATCCAAATATGCATTATGTGGAGACCTTGGAGAAATACCACCAGGGGTGGACTGATGAAGGTGGTACTCTTCCGTTGAGTCTCTCTCGCCATTTCACTCAGAACGCAGGATTCCAATTGGTGGCCAGCGCTGACCATTCTGTGGCCCTCATTCCGAGTTGATCGCTCGCAAGGCGAATTTAGCAGAGTTGCTCACGCTAAGACTACGCCTACTGGGAGTGTATCTTAGCTTCTTAAAATTGCGACCGATGTATTCGCAATATTGCGATTACAAACTACTTAGCAGTTTCAGAGTAGCTTCAGACTTACTCGGTATCTGCGATCAGTTCAGTGCTTGTCGTTCCTGGTTTGACGTCATAAACACACCCAGCGTTCGCCCAGACACTCCCCCGTTTCTCCGGCCACTCCTGCGTTTTTTCCGGAAACGGTAGCGTTTTTATCCACACGCCCCTAAAACGCCGTGTTTCCGCCCAGTAACACCCATTTCCTGTCAATCACACTACGATCGCCGGAGCGAAGAAAAAGCCGTGAGTAAAAATACTATCTTCATGGTAAAATTACTTGGCGCAGTCGCAGTGCGATTATTGCGCATGCGTACTAAGCGGAATTTCACTGCGATGCGATGAAAATTACCGAGCGAACGACTCGGAATGAGGGCCTGTGTGGGCTAATCTGCTTGATAGGACAGCTTCGAGACATAATCAAGCTTTCTAAATAGTTAGAGATTTTGTGCTGCAAATTACATACCAAAGAAAACAGCATGACTTACCACTCCCCGGTATGAAGGTGGTACCATCCCGCAGTAGAAAGGAACAAAGCAACTGCAGATCAAAGCCTGTGGTAACACAATAATTAGAATTTTTATTTTATATAATTAAACAATGATCTACAACAGTGGCTCCCAAGCCTTTTCAAAGTGTTACACATGTTAATTAAAATAAGATGCACTTTTTTGGTGCATAAAATGAAAAATATTGTAATAAATTGAACATTGATAAAAGTATGTGTGTTTTAAATTCAAATGGATAATGGTGCTACTAGCAAAATAGTTGTTGTCGGGTACACCACCACTATGGCACAGGCTGGTTCAATTTAGTATATTTTAAACTGCATTTTGAGGTGCTGGTTTCAAGATGGATATCTATCTAGTTGTGAGGAAGATTAAATGTATTTAAACCGTGCACCCCATAGTTTCCTACATTTAAAATCTCCTCTCCAGAAGAAGCCTGGACGCTGCAGGCCTGCACATCACTAGGCCCGGTCCCCAAGATGCCTTGATTTGTTGGACCACAGGGAGGGAGTGGGGCTAATGATGCAAATTTACATAATTTAGCCCCGCACCCTCCATATGGCACCGCAATTCTCTTTATGATCTCATCCTGCATGCTTCACTAGGATGCAGGTGGTATGCGGGAAATGTGCCCATGGGAGTCTGCCCAAAAAACTGTGAGTCTTCCGACACTTGCGGGAGAGTAGGAAAATATAATGCACCCTGCTGCCCTGGAAATTTTAGTGTGTGCATTCATCTCCGTATGTTACATACACACATAACCATTTACATAACTATAACTCACTAAGATACTCCTATGTTTTGTTACTTTAGATCTAAAAGGAATACACTAACTTTTGCTGGACAGTGCAAATACAGGGACTTTTTATTAGAGATGAGCGGGTTCGGTTTCTTTGAATCCGAACCCGCACGAACTTCACTTTTTTTTTCACGGGTCCGAGCGACTCGGATCTTCCCGCCTTGCTCGGTTAACCCGAGCGCGCCCGAACGTCATCATGACGCTGTCGGATTCTCGCGAGACTCGGATTCTATATAAGGAGCCGCGCGTCGCCGCCATTTTCACACGTGCATTGAGATTGATAGGGAGAGGACGTGGCTGGCGTCCTCTCCATTAGAATAGATTAGAAGAGAGAGAGAGAGAGAGAGATTGTGCAGACAGAGTTTACCACAGTGACCAGTGCAGTTGTTGTTAAGTTAACTTTTATTTAATATATCCGTTCTCTGCTATATCCGTTCTCTGCCTGAAAAAAACGATACACAGCAGTCACACAGTGTGACTCAGTCTGTGTGCACTCAGCTCAGCCCAGTGTGCTGCACATCAATGTATAAAAGCTTATAATAATTGTGGGGGAGACTGGGGAGCACTGCAGGTTGTTATAGCAGGAGCCAGGAGTACATAATATATTAATTTAAAATTAAACAGTGCACACTTTTGCTGCAGGAGTGCCACTGCCAGTGTGACTAGTGGTGACCAGTGCCTGACCACCAGTATAGTAGTATATTGTTGTATACTATCTCTTTATCAACCAGTCTATATTAGCAGCAGACACAGTACAGTGCGGTAGTTCACGGCTGTGGCTACCTCTGTGTCGGCAGTCGGCACTCGGCAGGCAGTCCGTCCATCCATAATTGTATAATTATATACCACCTAACCGTGGTATTTTTTTTTCTTTCTTTATACCGTCGTCATAGTCATACTAGTTGTTACGAGTATACTACTATCTCTTTATCAACCAGTGTACAGTGCGGTAGTTCACGGCTGTGGCTACCTCTGTGTCGGCAGTCGGCAGGCAGTCCGTCCATCCATAATTGTATTATAATATATACCACCTAACCGTGGTTTTTTTTTCATTCTTTATACCGTCATAGTGTCATACTAGTTGTTACGAGTATACTACTATCTCTTTATCAACCAGTGTACAGTGCGGTAGTTCACGGCTGTGGCTACCTCTGTGTCGGCAGTCGGCAGGCAGTCCGTCCATCCATAATTGTATTATAATATATACCACCTAACCGTGGTTTTTTTTTCATTCTTTATACCGTCATAGTCAGTCATACTAGTTGTTACGAGTATACTACTATCTCTTTATCAACCAGTGTACAGTGCGGTAGTTCACGGCTGTGGCTACCTCTGTGTCGGCACTCGGCAGGCAGTCCGTCCATCCATAATTGTATTATAATATATACCACCTAACCGTGGTTTTTTTTTCATTCTTTATACCGTCATAGTGTCATACTAGTTGTTACGAGTATACTACTATCTCTTTATCAACCAGTGTACAGTGCGGTAGTTCACGGCTGTGGCTACCTCTGTGTCGGCAGTCGGCAGGCAGTCCGTCCATCCATAATTGTATTATAATATATACCACCTAACCGTGTTTTTTTTTTCATTCTTTATACCGTCATAGTGTCATACTAGTTGTTACGAGTATACTACTATCTCTTTATCAACCAGTGTACAGTGCGGTAGTTCACGGCTGTGGCTACCTCTGTGTCGGAACTCGGCAGGCAGTCCGTCCATCCATAATTGTATTATTATAATATATACCACCTAACCGTGGTTTTTTTTTCATTCTTTATACCGTCATAGTGTCATACTAGTTGTTACGAGTATACTACTATCTCTTTATCAACCAGTGTACAGTGCGGTAGTTCACGGCTGTGGCTACCTCTGTGTCGGCAGTCGGCAGGCAGTCCGTCCATCCATAATTGTATTATAATATATACCACCTAACCGTGGTTTTTTTTTCATTCTTTATACCGTCATAGTGTCATACTAGTTGTTACGAGTATACTACTATCTCTTTATCAACCAGTGTACAGTGCGGTAGTTCACGGCTGTGGCTACCTCTGTGTCGGCAGTCGGCAGGCAGTCCGTCCAACCATAATTGTATTATAATATATACCACCTAACCGTGGTTTTTTTTTCATTCTTTATACCGTCGTCATACTAGTTGTTACGAGTATACTACTATCTCTTTATCAACCAGTGTACAGTGCGGTAGTTCACGGCTGTGGCTACCTCTGTGTCGGCACTCGGCAGGCAGTCCGTCCATCCATAATTGTATTATATACCACCTAACCGTGGTTTTTTTATACCACCTAACCGTGGCAGTCCGTCCATAATTGTATACTAGTATCCAATCCATCCATCTCCATTGTTTACCTGAGGTGCCTTTTAGTTCTGCCTATAAAATATGGAGAACAAAAAAGTTGAGGTTCCAAAATTAGGGAAAGATCAAGATCCACTTCCACCTCGTGCTGAAGCTGCTGCCACTAGTCATGGCCGAGACGATGAAATGCCAGCAACGTCGTCTGCCAAGGCCGATGCCCAATGTCATAGTACAGAGCATGTCAAATCCAAAACACCAAATATCAGAAAAAAAAGGACTCCAAAACCTAAAATAAAATTGTCGGAGGAGAAGCGTAAACTTGCCAATATGCCATTTACCACACGGAGTGGCAAGGAACGGCTGAGGCCCTGGCCTATGTTCATGGCTAGTGGTTCAGCTTCACATGAGGATGGAAGCACTCAGCCTCTCGCTAGAAAACTGAAAAGACTCAAGCTGGCAAAAGCACCGCAAAGAACTGTGCGTTCTTTGAAATCCCAAATCCACAAGGAGAGTCCAATTGTGTCGTTTGCGATGCCTGACCTTCCCAACACTGGACGTGAAGAGCATGCGCCTTCCACTATTTGCATGCCCCCTGCAAGTGCTGGAAGGAGCACCCGCAGTCCAGTTCCTGATAGTCAGATTGAAGATGTCAGTGTTGAAGTACACCAGGATGAGGAGGATATGGGTGTTGCTGGCGCTGGGGAGGAAATTGACCAGGAGGATTCTGATGGTGAGGTGGTTTGTTTAAGTCAGGCACCCGGGGAGACACCTGTTGTCCGTGGGAGGAATATGGCCGTTGACATGCCAGGTGAAAATACCAAAAAAATCAGCTCTTCGGTGTGGAGGTATTTCACCAGAAATGCGGACAACAGGTGTCAAGCCGTGTGTTCCCTTTGTCAAGCTGTAATAAGTAGGGGTAAGGACGTTAACCACCTCGGAACATCCTCCCTTATACGTCACCTGCAGCGCATTCATAATAAGTCAGTGACAAGTTCAAAAACTTTGGGTGACAGCGGAAGCAGTCCACTGACCAGTAAATCCCTTCCTCTTGTAACCAAGCTCACGCAAACCACCCCACCAACTCCCTCAGTGTCAATTTCCTCCTTCCCCAGGAATGCCAATAGTCCTGCAGGCCATGTCACTGGCAAGTCTGACGAGTCCTCTCCTGCCTGGGATTCCTCCGATGCATCCTTGCGTGTAACGCCTACTGCTGCTGGCGCTGCTGTTGTTGCCGCTGGGAGTCGATGGTCATCCCAGAGGGGAAGTCGTAAGCCCACTTGTACTACTTCCAGTAAGCAATTGACTGTTCAACAGTCCTTTGCGAGGAAGATGAAATATCACAGCAGTCATCCTACTGCAAAGCGGATAACTGAGGCCTTGGCATCCTGGGTGGTGAGAAACGTGGTTCCGGTATCCATCATTACTGCAGAGCCAACTAGAGACTTGTTGGAGGTACTGTGTCCCCGGTACCAAATACCATCTAGGTTCCATTTCTCTAGGCAGGCGATACCGAAAATGTACACAGACCTCAGAAAAAGAGTCACCAGTGTCCTAAAAAATGCAGCTGTACCCAATGTCCACTTAACCACGGACATGTGGACAAGTGGAGCAGGGCAGGGTCAGGACTATATGACTGTGACAGCCCACTGGGTAGATGTATGGACTCCCGCCGCAAGAACAGCAGCGGCGGCACCAGTAGCAGCATCTCGCAAACGCCAACTCTTTCTTAGGCAGGCTACGCTTTGTATCACCGCTTTCCAGAATACGCACACAGCTGAAAACCTCTTACGGCAACTGAGGAAGATCATCGCGGAATGGCTTACCCCAATTGGACTCTCCTGTGGATTTGTGGCATCGGACAACGCCAGCAATATTGTGTGTGCATTAAATCTGGGCCAATTCCAGCACGTCCCATGTTTTGCACATACCTTGAATTTGGTGGTGCAGAATTTTTTAAAAAACGACAGGGGCGTGCAAGAGATGCTGTCGGTGGCCAGAAGAATTGCGGGACACTTTCGGCGTACAGGCACCACGTACAGAAAACTGGAGCACCACCAAAAACTACTGAACCTGCCCTGCCATCATCTGAAGCAAGAAGTGGTAACGAGGTGGAATTCAACCCTCTATATGCTTCAGAGGTTGGAGGAGCAGCAAAAGGCCATTCAAGCCTATACAATTGAGCACGATATAGTAGGTGGAATGCACCTGTCTCAAGTGCAGTGGAGAATGATTTCAACGTTGTGCAAGGTTCTGATGCCCTTTGAACTTGCCACACGTGAAGTCAGTTCAGACACTGCCAGCCTGAGTCAGGTCATTCCCCTCATCAGGCTTTTGCAGAAGAAGCTGGAGGCATTGAAGGAGGAGCTAACACGGAGCGATTCCGCTAGGCATGTGGGACTTGTGGATGCAGCCCTTAATTCGCTTAACAAGGATTCACGGGTGGTCAATCTGTTGAAATCAGAGCACTACATTTTGGCCACCGTGCTCGATCCTAGATTTAAAGCCTACCTTGGATCTCTCTTTCCGGCAGACACAGGTCTGCTGGGGTTGAAAGACCTGCTGGTGACAAAATTGTCAAGTCAAGCGGAACGCGACCTGTCAACATCTCCTCCTTCACATTCTCCCGCAACAGGGGGTGCGAGGAAAAGGCTCAGAATTCCGAGCCCACCCGCTGGCGGTGATGCAGGGCAGTCTGGAGCGACTGCTGATGCTGACATCTGCTCCGGACTGAAGGACCTGACAACGATTACGGACATGTCGTCTACTGTCACTGCATATGATTCTCTCAACATTGATAGAATGGTGGAGGATTATATGAGTGACCGCATCCAAGTAGGCACGTCACACAGTCCGTACTTATACTGGCAGGAAAAAGAGGCAATTTGGAGGCCCTTGCACAAACTGGCTTTATTCTACCTAAGTTGCCCTCCCACAAGTGTGTACTCCGAAAGAGTGTTTAGTGCCGCCGCTCACCTTGTCAGCAATCGGCGTACGAGGTTACATCCAGAAAATGTGGAGAAGATGATGTTCATTAAAATGAATTATAATCAATTCCTCCGCGGAGACATTGACCAGCAGCAATTGCCTCCACAAAGTACACAGGGAGCTGAGATGGTGGATTCCAGTGGGGACGAATTGATAATCTGTGAGGAGGGGGATGTACACGGTGATATATCGGAGGGTGAAGATGAGGTGGACATCTTGCCTCTGTAGAGCCAGTTTGTGCAAGGAGAGATTAATTGCTTCTTTTTTGGGGGGGGTCCAAACCAACCCGTCATATCAGTCACAGTCGTGTGGCAGACCCTGTCACTGAAATGATGGGTTGGTTAAAGTGTGCATGTCCTGTTTTGTTTATACAACATAAGGGTGGGTGGGAGGGCCCAAGGATAATTCCATCTTGCACCTCTTTTTTCTTTTCTTTTTCTTTGCATCATGTGCTGATTGGGGAGGGTTTTTTGGAAGGGACATCCTGCGTGACACTGCAGTGCCACTCCTAGATGGGCCCGGTGTTTGTGTCGGCCACTAGGGTCGCTAATCTTACTCACACAGCTACCTCATTGCGCCTCTTTTTTTCTTTGCGTCATGTGCTGTTTGGGGAGGGTTTTTTGGAAGGGACATCCTGCGTGACACTGCAGTGCCACTCCTAGATGTGCCCGGTGTTTGTGTCGGCCACTAGGGTCGCTAATCTTACTCACACAGTCAGCTACCTCATTGCGCCTCTTTTTTTCTTTGCGTCATGTGCTGTTTGGGGAGGGTTTTTTGGAAGGGCCATCCTGCGTGACACTGCAGTGCCACTCCTAGATGGGCCCGGTGTTTGTGTCGGCCACTAGGGTCGCTAATCTTACTCACACAGCTACCTCATTGCGCCTCTTTTTTTCTTTGCGTCATGTGCTGTTTGGGGAGGGTTTTTTGGAAGGGACATCCTGCGTGACACTGCAGTGCCACTCCTAGATGGGCCCGGTGTTTGTGTCGGCCACTAGGGTCGCTTATCTTACTCACACAGCGACCTCGGTGCAAATTTTAGGACTAAAAATAATATTGTGAGGTGTGAGGTATTCAGAATAGACTGAAAATGAGTGTAAATTATGGTTTTTGAGGTTAATAATACTTTGGGATCAAAATGACCCCCAAATTCTATGATTTAAGCTGTTTTTTAGTGTTTTTGGAAAAAAACACCCGAATCCAAAACACACCCGAATCCGACAAAAAAAATTCGGTGAGGTTTTGCCAAAACGCGTTCGAACCCAAAACACGGCCGCGGAACCGAACCCAAAACCAAAACACAAAACCCGAAAAATTTCAGGCGCTCATCTCTACTTTTTATTACATTTTACATCTGTTTATATTTGTTGAATTGATTGGTATACTGGTTAGCATTCACCAGTTTCATCACATATTTTATACACACACACACACACACACACACACACACACACACACACACACACACACACACACTTATGCCCGTCACCATATTGTACCCCTCACAGTAATGCACCTGACACCATGTTATGCCCATCAGTATATTATGCCCCACACTGTAATGCCTCTGACACCATAATATGCCCCCACATTAATGCCCTTGTTATCATATTATGCCCCACACAGTAATTGTGACAGTAGCTGCTTATTGTCAGGGGTTCTGCTCGTTGTCAGGGGATTCCCACCCCCCACTCCCACTGTTCGCGCCTGCCTGATTCAAATTAAAACTATTGAAAATGTCCATCCCAAAATTGCTGCCACCGCCTCAGTGTAGACCGTTATTAAAGATACTAGAGGCATCTTCTCTAGTATCTTTAATAACTGTCTCCTGTGAGGCGGCGACCATTTTGGAAGGGACATTTTCAATACATCGCTGTGGTCGGCCGCGGGCTGATGAACGGAGGGGGACGGCTGGGGCGGGCACCTACCTGATGGTGGCCCCTGTATATTATATCTGAATATCCATACAGTATGGTCAACACTCACACCATAGTTGCTGAGGTAGCTACCCATCATGTAGATCAGGCACCTTCATAGACACAGAAAACAAAGTAGGGGGTGCACTTACCAGACTTGAAGAGAAGTTTAAGCTTTATTCAAACATATATATGTAGAAGCGTATCCACGTTTTATTCCCACATGGACCTTTGTCAAGATAACAAAGATAACTTTGACAAAGGTCCGTGTGGGAATCAAAACTTTTATAACGGTTCTACATATGTATGCCTGAATAAAGCTTAAACTTCACTTCAAGTCTGGTGGGTGCACCCCCTACTTTGCTTAAATATATAGGAAATATATAGGAATCCAAGAAAGCCCGGCACTCACAGCACTTGAATAACACCTGCTCCCGGTGACCCCACCAAATGAGAGTATATTTGTAGAAGAACAGCTGGCACTCATGGGAGACTAAAATACAGGACACAAGACTTCTCCGGGCAGTCAACGTTTCAGAAGACCTTCCAATATATATATATATATATATATATATATATATATATAGGTCCTCTGAAACATTGACTTCCCGGAGAAGTCTTGTGCCAGCTGTATATATATATATATATATATATATATATATATACACACACATATATATACACATATACACACACATACACAAACACACATGCACAGTTAAATGGTTATTTTTGAGGAGCGTCGCTCTATTATTGTATGGAAATAGTTCTCACCAGTTATTCAGACAACTGAAAGACAGCTTACAGGTTATATGAGTAGGTAGTTTATTGCTTCAAACTGTTTTTATGAGCACACCCAATAAATCCTAAGCATGTGTATGCAGTGGTGTAAGTTTGTCCTAGTGTCCTGGAGGCAAGAAAAATACTGCCCCCCCCCCCCCATATATATATATATATATATATATACTGTATAAATATATATATATATATATATATATAACTTGCTCCTGCACAGCAATCCTGCAGATTTTAACTATGTGAAGCTACTACAAAACCATTGCAACTAGGCAGATCTATATAGGGTCCAGCCACACACTACAAAGATCTGCTGAGTCACTCACAATGCTGATTATTTCTCTGACAATTAATTTGCAAGTGTCATATCCAGGATTAGAACCCACAACCTATTACACGGGAAGCATGCACCTTACTGATGGAGATATCTGCTGTTGCATAGGAAGTATGAGAATTCTAACTATATGTTACTTGTAATTGTCAGAGAAATAACTTCATACAGTTAGAATTCTCATGCTTCTCTTATAGGAGCAAATAGCTTCATCAGTAAGGTGTCTGCTTCCAGTGTATCTATAATAAAGAGGGTGTGATTTGTAAGGTGTAGTGACTAGTGGGGAAGTCGGCTACGGAAGAGTTACTGACTGCTGTCAATTAACTTAATTGATTAATGTCCCTGAACATACGGAACAGGAGGAGAGGTGCCCCCCTTCAAAGCAGAAGCCTGGCGGCAGCTGACTCCGTTGTCTCCCAGGGTTCTCCCAGAGTCCTCTGTGTGTATACATTTGTAAAACAGTTTAATATCAATAAAACATGATTAAAACCATTCACATATTCCTTTATTATTTTTCCTTATGGCCATTTTTTTATACCCATAGGTGTCATCATACAACCAGAGTTGTTATTGGTTGGTTAGAATTGATTATACAAAGTTTCATCCAACGCGTTTTGTCTGTACAGACTACATCAGGGGTATTGATATTTTTTTTTTAACACAACTGGATTTTTAGTATTCAAATGGTAATATTGGTTGGTTGATATAGGGCTATCTGTAGTGACCAGCACAGACGAGGCTGCCCAGCATGTGTGGCGCTGCCTCACGATGAGTCTGCAATTTAATTGCAGATGCATAAATTTGTGGTTGACCCCTGGCTGCGCATCCCTGAAAATGCTGCCGATACCCCTCGTTTGTCCTAACATGCCCGCAATGCCGTGTCACTGCCCCCCTCCCTCTCTGATGACCGCTGATGTCAATCACCTTTTGGCCACATTATGGTAGCATGCGGCCGCAAGGTGTAGTGTTGCGCATACACACTGCAGCCGGTGCACATGCACAGAACCCCTGGATGCGGCCACTGTGATCGAATGCGTGGCTGCATCCACGTCTGAATGACCCCCTTTTTAACCAGGTTACAATGGAGACAAGAGATTGTGCAATGAACAATTAAAGTCTTGGGGCCCATGATAAATTGTCACTTTCCTGTCTGCCTAAACATCAGTGGCCTGACCAAATAATTCCACTCTTTTTATATATGTGAACCAGTCCTCAATATCATTATCAAAACTAGATAGATCCAATAAATGCTGCCATCTCTATTTCAACATAATCTCTTTTAGCGCAGAAATTTCCCTCAGTATACTCTTTCAAAGGCTTTGCAAGAAGTACCTCTACACTGCCGAATGCATTATGTAACTCTCACTGAGGACATGATGTACTAAGCATCGCATTTGCAATGCGGTATTACCTGCAATCAGCGCAGACATAGTAATCACATATGTACCTACATATACAATTAGTATTGCAAAGTACAGTTCTCCCCATAAGAGCTGCCACTTACGATGTCAGAAGTTACGGGTTTACTACAGAGGAGTGTCTCTGCACGTGATCCGGTCAGAAAGGTTAGGTTTAGGCTGTGGGGGGAGGATTAGGGTTAGGCTGTGGGGAGGGGGGTTACATTTAGGTTGCAGAGAGAGGGAGTTAGGTTTAGGCAGTGCCGTAACTAGACATTTTAGTGCTGTGTACAAGAAATAGCACCGGCGCCCTCCCCCCATATATACAAAAACAGGGTCAATACGCATGCTAAAAATATAAGGGCGTGGCTTCATCGGAAAGGTATGTGGCCACAGAGCTCCCTTTTACACATTACTCTAGGCAGAGCCCCTATTACACAGTACGGCAGGTATAGGGGGTCATTCCGAGCTGATCGCTCGCTAGCAGTTTTTAGCAGCCGTGCAAACACTATGCCGCCACCCACTGGGAGTGTATTTTAGCTTTGCAGAAGTGCGAACGAATGTATCGCAGAGCTCATGCAAACATTTTTTGTGTAGTTTCAGAGTAGCTCAAAACCTACTCAGCGCTTGCGATCACTTCAGCCTATTCAGTTCCGGATTTGACGTCACACATTCGCCCAGCGTTCGCCCAGCCATGCCTGCATTTTTTCTGGCACTCCTGCATTTTCCCAAACACTCCCTTAAAACGGTCAGTTGCCACCCAGAAACGCCCACTTTATGTCAATCACTCTGCTGCAACCAGTGCGACTTAAATGCATCGCTAGACCCTGTGCAAAACAACATTATTTGTTGTGCCCGTACGTCACGCGTGCGCATTAAGCCGCATACGCATGCGCAGAACTGCCATTTTTAAGCCTGATCGCTGCGCTGCGAACAAATGTAGCTAGTGATCAACTCGGAATGACCCCCATAGTTCCCTTTTACACATTATGGCAGCAGAGTCCCTCTTTTTACACATTACAGCAGCAGAGTCCCCTTTTTACACATTATGGCAGTAGAGTCCCCCTTTTTTACACATTAGGCAGGCCGAGTCCCCCTTTTTTACTTATTACAGTAACAGAGTCCCCCTTTTTACACATTAAGCAGGCAGAGTCCCCCTTTTTTACACGACAGTAAGAGTCCCCCTTTTCACACATTAAGCAGCAGCTCCCCCTTTTTTACATATGACAGTAACAGAGTCCCCCTTTTCACACATTAAGCAGGCAGAGTCCCCCTTTTTTAACACATTCCATCAGCAGAGTCTCCATTTTTTACACATTAGGCAGCAGAGTCCCCCTTTTATTACATATTACATCAGCAGGGTCCCCCTTTTTATATTTTTACACATTACATGAGCAGAGTCCCCCTTTTTTTTACACATTAGACAGTGTGTGTGCATTACAAATTAGGGAGTGTGTGTGTGTGTGTGTGTGTGTGTGTGTGTGTCTCTCTCTCTCTCTTACTCCTCAGGCCAGGTGTACACGATCCAGCAGAGGCGGCAGAGACACAGCTCATCAGGTCCAGGCAGCTGCAGAAACACTACAGATCCCTTTACTGAGGAGACAGCACTCAGGAGACACGTGGCGGCGCAGCACTCAGGAACTGATGGAGTGGACAGATGCCTGTCAGATGGCGCCTCTGGCGCAAAGCCAGCGTGACTCAGGGATGGTGGCGCCAAGACTCACGGACAGCGGATGCGGAACTCAAGGACGAAAAGGACGGTGGCCGCGGGACTCAGAGATGGAGCAAAGGGACAGGATGAAGGTGTGTGCTGCCAGATGGCAGCTACACCAGTGCTCTCGTCTCTTGCAGAGGCAGAAGACAAGCGGCGCCAGCTACACTTTCCGGAGTGACTGACTGGAGATGTATGCGAGGGGATGTGCTGCCGATGGTGCACCTTCAGTGCATTTGCGCTGTGGGCAATGCACCATTGGCACACACCTAGTTACGGACCTGGGTTTAGGTACCCCCGGGGAGGGTTATTATTAGGCTGCAGAGGGGGAGGGATAGGTTTAGGCACTGCCGGGGGGGTAGGGAGGGTAGGCTGTGGGAGGGAAAGGGTTAGGTTTAGGCTGCTGCAAGGGAGAGCTTGGGTTAGGGGGGCCATTGGGGGAAGGTAAGTATCCTTCCCCCTGTAGGAATTCTCAATAATGAGATGCTGCAGTCAGTATTCTGACCGCCGGCATTCCTCCCACCGGCATTTCAATCCCAATCTCTCTGCGCATGTGCAGAGTGTCTCAGCAGGCCCGGGGTGTGCTAGGAGGAATACATAGGCTTCAATTGGATAACGTCAGCAAAAGCTGGTGTTACCCATCGCATCCAAGCCCTGGAATGCATTGCACTACAGAGCTTAATACATATAGAAAATGCGCCCAAAGGACCGAATTCAGTAAGGATTGAAAATTTTGCTTATTAGCAAAATTTGCAATCCTTTTGTTAACATGCTGGGGGCCGCCCATCGCAGGGTAAGGCTGCCCAGCATGCTATCCGCCGGCCCCCCTCTGAGACCATGATGAAGTTGCAGTCGCACTGCAATTTTAGCGTGATCGCTGAAAGTAGGGAAGCCTCCTGCCATCACAGCCTGGCTGCAACCACAGGAGGCCAGACACCATCTTTGTGATCGCAGCGGCTGCGTGTGACATCACACAGCCACCCCGATCATGCCCACGTCACTCCCCCCATTTGTGCCACCATGCCTCCGTTTACCTGCCGCCACCCCCACAATGCTCCATATCTGCCTTGGAAACAGAGTGTTGCCGCCCCCCTCCTGCCCTGCGAATGCCTCTGCCTGATTGACAGGCAAAGGAGTTTGCATTAACTGTGGGGCGCCCGCAGTAAATGCAGGCGTATATGCAGGACGGACCCTGCGCATGCGCCCGCACGGCCTTAGTCATTTTTGCGGTTGGATCGCTCTTTGCTATCCAACCTGAATGAGGGCCAAAGTCCAAAAACAGCCCTTTTCTGGGTTTTTATCCGCATATTTCCTAAGGTACTTAGAGGCTTATGTAACTGCCATCCACCATATCTGTAAGCAAGGGCTGATTGGGTAACAAAAGTGGCTCTGGAAAAATTTCTAAAAGTGACCTCATGTGGGCATCACCAAATCGAATGCAGGCCGAGCCAATACCAAAGTAGGCGGGATTAATACTTCAAAACGTAATGTAAATGGAGTTACACCAACAAAAGGCGGAGCATGTTATATTAGCTGGATGTAACACATTGAAAAGTTTAGAAAGTATTATGTTGTAGCAGAAGTAGTTAAGACATTAAAACTGGGGTGACATTTAATCCTCTGCAAACTCACTAAACAAATTGTAAAGCAATTATAGCTACTTCATGCTATATTCTGTTACAGTGGTTCTCAAGCTGGGTCCTCAGGGGGCGCAAGCAGGGGTGCCATGACAGTGGCTGCCAATCATAAAACATGGAGACAATCAGAAGCCACATAACTGAACTAAGGATAACATTTAAGCCCAATTTACCTAACTTAATATTTGTCAAAATTTATCAATAAGTAGCTTTTGGACAAGGGGTGCCATATAAAAAAAAACTTGATACTCTAATGTACTGTGAATCAAGAAAGTTTGGGAACCACTGGTTTTTGTATCACACAGTCCACGTTGTTTAAGCATAACTAGCTATATAACCAACTATATAGAGCATATAGATACCCTTATAGACCCCAAGCCCCCTCAAAACAGATCTACATTAACCCCCCATCCATAAACCCAGACAAGATGACTTAGGGGGTAATTCAGAGTTGATCATTGACGTGCTAAATTCAGCACATCTACAATCAGATTCTCAGACATGCGGGGGGACGCCCAGCACAGGCTTCCCCCGCAAGGGTGCAAAAGCATCGCACGGCGGCCATGGTGGGAATCTAACCCATGAATACAGTCTGTTCCCTCTTTAAAAAACAGCAATGTTAAGTTCACTTACCCCTTTTTCACCAACCAGCATATAACACAGGTTATTGCACATGAACGCGCATAACTTGTGTTGCTGATTGGTGTAAAAGGGCCGAGTTGGAGTAATCCAGGTCAAGTGACCCGGTATTCCAACTTGGGTAGCTTGCATGGTTGAACACAGGTTCAACCCGGTAAGCCGTGCTGTGTAAACGGAAGATGGGTTGATGCACCCCGGCTCACATTCACAGTGTATGGAAGGGTGGCGCTACAGATCATGTGATCTCCCAGCGCCGCCCCCGCCGCATCACTGGCAACGTCACAAACCCGGCAATATGCCGGATTGGTGACTGCAGCAGGAAAGGGGGCTGACGCGGGTCGCACCTGTGTCAGGCTCCCAACTGCAACCCGCGTTTCTAGGTGTAAAAGGGGTATACCACATGCCCCCCAATAGCCCTCTCCTTTAACACATACCCCTTCTCAATTGGTCAGCTAACTTCCCATGAAAGCATTGTCCACATCCCATCTACTTTAAACACCAGCACCCCCCCCCCCCCTCCATATCCCTTTTTCTTAGCATGTCAGCTAACCCAATATTCATGTTCCTCTAAACTACGAACATCTCATCATCACCATTTCCACTTCCTCTAAAATACCAGCTAACCACAATCCGGCTCTCCTAAAAGGCCCTTTCCTCAACATAACACCCCCCCCATAAAATGTACTCAATGGGCCAACTCCCCCTCCCATAAGCCCCTTCTCAATAGACCAGCTTCCCCACCCCAAATCTTCCCTCACCATCAGTGCTCCGGTAACTCTGCTGCCCCCCCCCCCCCCGCCCTGTCCCCAGACAGCCTCTGTTCACCGCCCCGTTACAGTGCTGAGCCCGCACCCACAACGCACAGTCACCCCCGCCGTTGCCCCATGCATCAGCACCTGTCTGCCGTTGCATACTCACATATGGCGTCTTCTTATCCGAGTGATGAGCAGTAGACAAAGCAGCCCCAACGCCCGCTGTCACGAAGAGAGAGCGATATCTGCAGCCGGCGCCTCCCCCCTGGCTGGGATACAGAAGGAGAGTCCCCCACACTGCAGCTGGGAGTCCAGGACAAGCGGCTCTTTGCAGACACATGGTGGGGGCGGAGCCTGTTCTCCCAGCGGCTGACGGCCGCAGCTCATACAGTGAGGGCTGTTTCACATTCGGCGGCTTTTGTTGGGCGGGTATTGTAATTAACAATGTAAGGTGTAGGGTCATTTCACACGGCACGGCCCCGGCACGGCTGCCGGGTTGCAGCCAGAAATATCCACTGAAAGGTTCGGCTGCCATGCCGGGGCCATGCTGTGCCATCTTTGTAGACAGAGCACCGTGTGTGAAGGAGAGCTTCCACACACACCGGTGTTTTTAGCGGCCGCCGCTGCTGCTACGCATGCGCTCATCATTACACACGGCTCAAAGCCGTTGTGTGTGAAAGACCCTGCCGGATGGCAAAAAGCCGGACAAAGTTTGTCCAGCTTTTTGCCATCCGCTGTGTAAACCTTGTAGTGTAAAACAGCCCTGACTGTCAAAGGGCTAAGCGAGGGGGGAAGGAGTGCACATAAGACTGGCGGGCCCACACACCGATCAGCCCACCGGGATCCTCCCCACGGTGAAAACAATGGCCAATCCGGCCCTGTCTGTAAGTATCTAACTGCCATCCACCTGTTACTGTATCTTAAGGTGGGTACACACTAACAGATATATCTGCAGATCAATTGATCTGCAGATATATCTATGGACGGATAGGGCAGTGTGTTGAGCATACACACTGTCCGATCCGCCAGGAACTGACGTCATGAACTGGGCGGATGTGTACACACGCCCGCACAGTTCAGCTGTCAATCACCGCCGGCCGCCGCAGCATGTGTACGGGCAGTCGGCTGACCGCCCGTACACACACAGCGACGCGCCAATATATCGGTAGATATATTGGCCGTCAGCTGTGCTGCGCGGCCGACGCGATACGTCTATGAACGACGGAGTTCACAGATTTATCGGCCGTACACACTGGCCGACGGTCCCGCAATGTATTGGCCGTTCAAGAGAACGGCCGATATATCGACCAGTGTGTACGGGCCTTAAGCTTCTCTAACTGACGACCATAGCTTCTGGAAGTGATACAATGAGATTTGTTTTATTCCTCAATAGTGTTCCATCTGTGACAGAATGTGTGTATTTACGACACCACACTGTAGATTGTACTTCTACACTGGAGAACAGCATAGATAGAACAACTCTGTAACTTTATAAACAGAACAGATACAAAAGGGGAACAAGGGGAACAAGAATACTAACTGAACAGTTTGGATGCTTCATCAAGAACTATTTAAACTAACAAAGGGGGGCAGTGAACCAAACAGGAATAAAGAAATCTGCTCCCCCAACACAGAGGTATTGTTTCTGCAGGCAAAGGGAATAGGAAGCATATCCACAGCAACAGAAGATAATTCAGATCAAAACCAAATAAAAATAGGCAGAGAGAAGAACATAGCTAGGAACAGAAAAAGCGCAAACAAAACTCTAAAAGCTATGTGTGCAAATGCTAGGAGCTTAGGAAATAAAATCCCAGAACTAACTGCAATAATGACAAGGGATGATCTAGACATTGTGGCAATTACGGAGTCATGGTACAATGAAAATCATGACTGGGACATAGCTATACCGGGATATACTTTATTTAGGAAGGACAGAATTGGAAAAATCGGAGGAGGGGTAGCAATGTATGTAAAAAATGCCATAAATACTACATTAATACAAAGTATTGAAGAAAAAACTGAGGCCCTTTGGGTGACCATAGAAACAGGGGAAAAGTTGATTATTCGTATTGGCGTGATATACAGGCCACCAGGTCAGGAAGAGGAACTTGACAAGAACCTATTGCAACGACATAACTAAAATGGCATTAAAAGGAGAGGTAATAATCATGGGAGACTTTAATCTTCCTGATGTAAACTGGGAGGTGTCTGTTGCTAGTTCCACTAGAAGTAGGAACATTTTAAATTCCCTTCAGGGAGCATCCCTCCACCAATTGGTGAGGGAGCACACTCGGAAAGACGCAATATTAGACTTAATACTTACAAATGGAGACAGATTATCGGACGTAAAAGTGGGTGAAAACCTGGGATCCAGTGATCATCAAGCAGTATGGTTCAGCATTAAGACAGAGAATGACTCGTCCCATACAAAAACAAAGGTGTTGGATTTTAGGAAGGCTGATTTTGTAGGGATGGGAAAATGTGTAAGCGATTCTTTGGCAGAGTGGAGGAACTTGGAAACAGTGCAGGAGAGGTGGGAAACATTAAAATGTGCAATATTGAAGACAACAGACCTTTGTATCAAAACTGTTAGGAAAAACACAAGGAAAAGGAAGCCAGTGTGGTTTGCAAAAGAAGTAGCAAATATTGTGAGAGCAAAAAAGATGGCGTTTAGGAAATATAAGCAGACACAAAATAATGAGGACAAAAAGATATATCTTGTTAGACAGAAGGAGACAAAGAAGGTAATCAGATGTGCAAAGGCACAAGCTGAGGAGAAAATGGCCCAGTCAGTGGGTAAAGGAGGCAAAACTTTTTTCAGGTATATAAGCGAAAGGAGAAAAACAAAAGGCGGAATATAAAACTAAAGACGGACACTGGGAGTCTTGTTGAAGGAGACAATTTAATAGCAGATCATCTTAATGATTATTTTTGCTCAGTATTTACTACTGAAAGAGAGGGGAAGGGGCCACAGTTAAGTTGCAGGGATATTCAGGAAAATGAAACAAGTACATTTACAGAGGAGAAGGTCCTAACAGAACTCTCAAAGCTGAAAGTGGACAAATCTATAGGGCCAGATGGGATACATCCAAGGATACTAAAAGAACTTAAAGAGGTGCTGGTAGCACCATTGACAGAATTATTCAACCAGTCATTAGCTACAGGAGTAATTCCTGGGGACTGGAAAAGAGCAAACGTAGTCCCACTGCACAAAAGTGGAAGCAAGGAAGAGGCAAACAACTACAGACCAGTGAGTCTTACATCAGTAGTAGGGAAATTGATGGAAACACTCTTAAAAGAAAGAGTTGTAGATTATCTCAAATCCGGCAATTTACTGGATCCCAAACAGCATGGATTCACTGGGGGGAGATCATGTCAAACAAATCTTATTGACTTTTTTGATTGTGTGACTAAAGTGATGGATAAAGGTGGAGCCATGGATATAGCTTATCTAGACTTTAGTAAGGCTTTTGACACAGTTCCACATCGCAGACTGCTAAATAAACTTGAAAGTTTGGGATTGGATATTAGGATTATTGAATGGATAAGATCTTGGTTGAAGGATAAAAAACAGAGAGTTGTGGTAAATGGAGTGCATTCACAGGAGGGAAATGTTACCAGTGGAGTACCCCAGGGATCTGTACTTGGACCAGTGCTTTTTAATATCTTTATTGGTGACATTGCAAATGGCATTAAAGGGAAAGTATGCCTTTTTGTAGATGACACAAAGGTATGCAACAGGGTAGACACACCAGGTGGGGTAAAACAAATGATTGAGGATCTAGGTAGACTAGAGGAATGGTCAAGAGTCTGGCAATTACAGTTTAATGCCAAAAAATGCAAAATCATGCACTTGGGTCTCAAAAATCCTAAAGCTAAATACAGTATTAATGGCACTATACTGGAAACTACTGAGGAGGAAAGGGATCTAGGAGTCACTATTTCAGATGACTTAAAGGCAGGTAAGCAATGTAACAAGGCAATGAGGAAGGCTAGTCAGATGCTTGGCTGCATTGGGAGAGGAATCAGCAGCAGAAAGAAAGAAGTAATAATGCCACTGTATAGGTCATTGGTACGGCCTCATCTAGAATACTGTATTCAGTTCTGGAGGCCATATCTTCAAAAGGATATTAATACATTAGAAACTGTACAAAGGAGGGCAACTAAAATGGTGCATGGCCTACATCACAAAACATACCCAGAAAGACTAAGAAATCTCAATATGTATAGTTTGGAGCAGAGAAGGGAAAGGGGGGACATGATAGAAACTTTCAAATATATCAAGGGTTTTAACAAAGTCCAGGAGGGAAACATTCTCCAAATGAAGAGAAGCAATAGGACACGAGGACATGCACTGAGACTGGAGGGGGGGAGGTTCAGGGGAAATTTGCGGAAAAATTATTTCACAGAAAGGGTAGTGGACAAGTGGAATAGCCTCCCATCAGAGGTGGTAGAGGCTAAGACAGTAGAGCAGTTTAAACATGCATGGGATAGACATAAGGATATCCTTACAAAGAAATAAGGATCAAATAAGGTTAGAGATAAAAATAATATAAAAAAAAAAAAAAAAAAGGGCAGACTAGATGGGCCAAGTGGTTCTTATCTGCTGACAAATTCTATGTTTCTATGTTTCTAACTGGAAGTAATAAGTTTTATCATATTTCCGCCAGACAGTCAAACACAAATAGTGCTATAAACATCACACTGTGGGCCCAGTTTTGAGTTGGACCTAGAGTGGCTGTTTTTGTGTAAAGCCATGGAAGTCATCAGAGGCAGAACTCTGGGAGGCAACGGAGTCATCTGCCGCCGGGCTCCTGCTCTGAAGGGGGGCACCTCTCCTCCCATTCTGTGACACCACTGAATTAAGTTAATTGATAGCTGCTGCTATCTTTTCAGTGTCCGACTTCCTCACTGGTCCCTGCACCTTACAAATGACACTTTT
Organism: Pseudophryne corroboree; assembly: GCF_028390025.1. Taxonomy (NCBI): domain Eukaryota; kingdom Metazoa; phylum Chordata; class Amphibia; order Anura; family Myobatrachidae; genus Pseudophryne; species Pseudophryne corroboree. The sequence goes on from NC_086445.1 coordinate 759,009,038, forward strand.
TATTACACTGTAGATACACATTTTACAAGTGTCACACCCAGGATTATAAACCACAACCTATTACACTGGAAGCAGACACCTTACTGATGAAGCTATTTGCTTCTGTATAGGAAATATGAGAATTTTAACTATATGAAGATACTTCTCTGACAATTACGCATAACTTCATATAGTTAGGATCATCATGCTTCCTGTACGGGTGCAAATAATTCAGTAAAGTGTCTGCTGTCAGTGTAACAGGTCATGGGTTCTAATCCTGGGTATGACTGGTAAGAAATGTGTGATTTAAAATAAAAGACAATTAAATGTATAAATACAGTATATACATTTTTTTCAGAACACACACACACACACACACACACACACACACACACACACACACACACACACACACACACACACATATATACGCACACATACATACATATAATTATCTTAATATAGGAAATAGGGGGCACCAATATTTATCTTGCCTCCGGGCAACTGTGATGAACTTACGCCACTGGTAGTCATCTTTAATACCTTACACTAATGAGTTTCCATAGGGCTAATGCTAGGATCTGTATGGCTTCAAAAGGGAAAATGCACTGCCTACAGTTTTTCCATCCACAGTCACAACTGTCATCATTTGTATGGGCAGATGCACCTTTCCCTTTCTAGATGCAAGAGATCTGCCAGAAACAGGCTTCTCTTTGCTGTACTGTATGTTGACTTAGAATAGCACGGAAATACTACCGGGACACTATCATGAGACCAATCTCTTGCATGTGACCGCAGTGTTGCCGCCCAGAAATGCTCATTTCACCCAAAGAGAGGTCAGGCCAAGATCCTCCCAACTCAGTAACACCTGGAGATGCACAAAAATGTCTAAATTTGCTTTTGCATGCTAAAACATTTTGTTATTTGTGGGCGTGAAAGAAGCTGTGTCTGACTCACAATCAGCTCCTAGTCAAAGGTGTATATTTACTAGGTGCAGGTTTATAGAAGTGGAGATGTTGCCCATGGCAACAAATCAGATTCTAGATATTATATTCTAGAAGGTGCTAGATAAGTAGAATCTGATTGGTTACTATGGGCAACATCTCCACTTCTATAAACCAGCACTTTAGTAAATATGCTCCTGTGTTTTCCCACTCCTGTCAAACTGTCCCCCTTCCTGTCAGTCTGTTTGTCTCTACTATCAGTATACTCTAGGGGCCTTACTCAGGTTTGTTAGCAAACCAAAAAAGCAAGCAGTTGGGCAAAACCATGTGCACTGCAGGTGGGGCAGATGTAATATGTGCAGAGATTTAGTTTAGGGTGGGGTGTTTTTAAACTGAAATCTATATTGCAGTGTAAAAATTAAGCAGCCAGTATTTCCCATACACAGAAATAATATAACCCACCCAAATCTAAATCTCTCTGCACATGTTACAGTACATTTGCTCCACCTGCATGGTTTTGCCCAGTTGCTTGCTTTTTTGGTTTGCTAACAATCCTGAATAATCCCCTGACTTTGATTCTGACTCCCAGTTATGCCAGGTAGTGCATAGATCTGGGGTCCATGTACTAAAAAAAACATTTATCGTAAGAAAAAGCAGATCCTGCTATGCCTATTATCAGAGAGAAGCAAGAGGCGCCTACAGTAATTGTTGCTAAAACTCTCCTGTCTCCTGACCCAAGTCCCACCCTGTGCACCAGAAAGATTTTCTTTTTAAATAACCTTTATTAACTGGCAATAGTGACAGAGCTCACTTCCTGCTTCTTTTAGTAAGGTTTCCAAGTTGACCATGCCCTGTCACAGTACCAAGGCTCCACAAAGCTGTCAGCGAATATGAGGAGAGGCAGATATTGGAACTTAACGGTGACAAATCCAGCGCTGGGGAAGACACCCAACCAGGGTGGTCATTCTGAGTTGATCGCTCACTAGCTGCTTTTAGCAGCATTGCAAACGCTAGGCTGCCGCCCTCTGGGAGTGTATCTTAGCTTAGCAGAATAGCGAACGAAAGATTAGCAGAACTGCTACTAAATAATCCCTTGCAGTTTCTGAGTAGCTCCAGACCTACTCCTAGATTGCGATCACCTCGGTCCGTTTAGTTCCTGGTTTGACGTCACAAACGCCCTGCGTTCGGCCAGCCACTCCCCCGTTTCTCCAGACACTCCTGCGTTTTTCCCAGGCACGCCTGCGTTTTTTAGCACACTCCCTGAAAACGGGCAGTTTCTGCCAAGAAACACCCACTTCCCGTCAATCACACTACGATCACTCGAGCGATGAAAAAACGTCGCTCGAACTTGTGTAAATCTACTAAGTTTTGTGTGAAAGTACTTAGCGCATGCGCGCTGCGTACCATGCGCATGCGCATTTTCCACCTAATCGCTGCGGTGCTAAAAATGTCAACGAGCAAACAACTGGGAAAGACCACCCAGGGCGGCAACAGAAATCTTGGGTCCTGTACACTGATAACTCTGCGCCCCCTCCCCACACACACACACACACACACACACACACACACACACACACTTGACCTTAGACCCACATATCCCTCCCTGCATGTGCCAATAAATGTATTGACAAATATTTGTCACTGTAATACCATTATTGTGTGAATACAGAGAGACGTACAATTTGGGGGTCAATGAGCGCTTACACACATTACGCCAGGTACAGCCGCTTACCCACATTATGCCAGGTACAGCCCCTTACATACAATACACCAGGTACAGCTGCTTATACACATTATGCTAGGCACAGCTGCTTACACACATTACACCAGGCAAAGCCCCTTACATACATTACGCCAGGTACAGCCGCTTACCCACATTACGCCAGGTACAGCCCCTTACATACATTACGCCAGGTACAGCTGCTTATACACACTATGCTAGGCGCAGCCGCTTACCCACATTACGCCAGGCACAGCCCCTTACACACATTATGCCAGGTACAGCCGCTTACACACATTACGCCAGGTACAGCCGCTTACACATATTATGCCAGGTACAGCCCTTTACACATATTACGCCAGGTACAGCCATTCACACACATTACGCCAAACACTGCCCCTTACACACATTACACCAAGTACAGCCCCTTACACACATTACACCAGGTATAGCCGCTTACACACAGTACGCCAGTTACAGCACTTACACACATTATGCCAGGTACAGCACTTACACACATTACGCCAGGTAAAGCGCTTATACACATTACACCAGGTACCGCCCCTTATACACATTACACCTGGTACAGCCGCTTACCCACATTACGTCAGGCACAGCCTCTTACATACATTACGCCAGGTACAGCCCCTTACACACATTATGACAGGTACAGCAGCTTACACACATTACGCTAGGTACAGCCGCTTACACACATTACGCCAGGTACAGCCCTTTACACATATTACGCTAGGTACAGCCATTCACACACATTACGCCAGACACTGCCCCTTACACACATTACACCAGGTACAGCCCCTTACACACATTACACCAGGTATAGCCGCTTACACACAGTGTGCCAGTTACAGCACTTACACACATTATGCCAGGTAAGGCACTTACACACATTACGACAGGTAAAGTGCTTACACACATTACACCAGGTACCGCCCCTTATACACATTACACCTGGTACAACCGCTTACACACATTATGCCAGATACAGCCATTTACACACATTATGCCAGGTACAGCCCCTTACACACATTATGCCAGGTAAAGCGCTTACACACATTACACCAGGTACTGCCCCTTATACACATTACACCTGGTACAGCCGCTTACACACATTATGCCAGATACAGCCATTTACACACATTATGCCAGGTACAGCCCCTTACACACATTATGCCAGGTAAAGCGCTTACACACATTACACCAGGTACTGCCCCTTATACACATTACACCTGGTACAGCCGCTTACACACATTATGCCAGATACAGCCATTTACACACATTATGCCAGGGCAGGTGCGTGTGGATGTGCTGCTGCTCCTCCATCTGTGTACTCCACCCCCCACTCCCGGCAGTCACCTTACCTCCCATACCCCCCCCCCCCCTTTCCCAACCCCCCTACACACTGATTGTGGAGCTCTGTACTGTAGCTTCAAACTGTAATGGCAGCAGCACATCCCATTCACCCCTCCCCCAATCCCCCACACACTGATTGTGGAGCTCCATTGACAAGGCTCCCCAGCAGGCACCTCACCTCCCATGTGCCCCTTCCCCATCCCCCGACACATATTGATTGTAGACAGATAAAGACACAGTTAAAGGCACCACTCAATGTCTACAATCTGTCGCCACAGCAGAGATAGGGTAGGCGGGGAAGAGAAGAGGGGAGGACACAGCGCTGTGCGCAGCGAGAAGTCAATGCACACGGGATCAATCCCCCGGAGTTCCGGACAGCTGAACTGGGGCTGGGGGGCTGCTGTAGTAGTACAAATACCTACTACACACCAGGCGGCCAGCGTGATGCTGTGATCTTTAAAAAACCTTATGGAATACACATATAGAGGAGTAGTAGTAGTAGTATTAGTAGTAGTAGTAGTAGTAGTAAGGGGTGGCATTCTGTATGCCGGCGGTCGGGCTCCCGGCGCTCAGTATACCGGCGCCGGGAGCCCGACCGCCGGCATACCGACACTTATTTTCCCTCGTGGGGGTCCACGACCCCCATAGAGGGAGAATAAAATAGTGTGGCGCGCGTAGCGCGCCACCGTGCCCGTAGCGTGGCGAGCGCAGCGAGCCCGCAAGGGGCTCCTTTGCGCTCGCCACACTGTCGGTCAGCCGGCGGTCGGGCTCCCGGCGCCGGTATGCTGGGCGCCGGGAGCCCGACCGCCGGCCAGCCGTAGTGAACCCGTAGTAAGTAGTAGTAGTAGTAGTAGTAGTAGTAGTAAGTAGACTAGTAGTAGTAGTAGTAGTGGTAGTATGTTGTTTTTAGAAAGATTGTCAGTTCACTACAAAGTACTGTATGGGTATATATTGTAATTTAGATTTAAGTTTTAATTAAACAGTATTTGATCTATAGTTTTAAAAACAGAAGATAACTGTAAATCAGAAAGCATTTTACCTGCAGTCGGTCCAGCTGCACTGACCACGTGGTGGACACAGCAAGATATGTTGTCTCTATGGTAAATGTATTTTCACACTTATTGTACTACGTACCTGAAACACATACTGGGCCTGATGCAGAGTTGGACAGTAAATTTTATGTACAAATATATCCTTATACATCATTACTGAAGTCTGTTCGTCGCACCAGGTCTTGTGAGACTCTGCCTCCATCGGTCATCTTTTTTTGCAAAAAATGCATCTTTGTTGTAACATGATACAACTAGGATGCACCAAGACACTGTGCTAATTAATTTGATATATGAAACTTTTATACCTGTGTGCGACTGAGTCTATAAATCTGTATGCGAAGTGTACAATGTAGCAGCTGCAGCTTTTTTCCCAGTGCAAGTTCTGTTATGCTCCATATACAGACTTAGGGGGACATTTACTAAGCAGTGATAAGAGCGGAGAAGTGAGCCAGTGGAGAAGTGGCCATGGCAACCAATCAGCACTGTAGTAACATCTATAATTTGCATACTATAAAATTATACAGAGCTGCTGATTGGTTGATGATGCAACTTCTCCACTGGCTCACTTCTCCGCTCTTATCACTGCTTAGTAAATGTCCCCCTTAGTTATATAATATACAGTATGACTATGCAGTATTACATAGTCGAGTCATATTATTATGACCACCAGCTAATAGCCAGAGAAACCGCCATGTGCAGCACGGACTGCAGCTAGACGGGCTGAAGTGTTGTTTTAGACACACGTCTGGTAGCCGCCAGGTTAATTTTGACAGTGAGCTGCTCCACTGTAATGTGATGAATTATCATCTTCCACTTTATCACTTCTCCGGGCTTAATACATCTGCCCCATGTGCATTGTGGAAGGAAGGGGGGGGGGAGTGGTGGAGACCTGTGTAAGGCACTGAATTGCTCTGGCATGGCTCTTCCATCATTTCCTTTTACAATTATTTCTTGTGCTGCAAAATGCATAATAGCAGATTTGGTACTTTGTGGGACTTATTTCCATACACAAATGTACAAATAACATACAAGTTATTACAATTTAACAGAAACGTAAAAATGCAAAATAATCTACTGTATTCCTGTAAATGTTTCTTTAAATCAGGGAAGTAATTAAGATATAATATATTTTTACCTGTATGACCTCATCCTTAGACTTGAAATCAGACACCAATATAGTTTTCCCATCTGACAGTCGTGTAAGAGCTACATGGAGTCTTCCTGTTGCGAGCTGAGCTGCATTGTCAGGTAAAAAGTCTTTCATTGCCTTTCGTAAAATTGTGAGTAAATTAAAGCTTGGTAGAAATGGCCCAAGTATGCTTTTCCTTGCTTCACTTGCTGCGTCACATATTATGTTTCTCAGCTCATCTGAAAAATGAATACATTTGGTATATAAAAAAGTACTTAATTGTAATTCATTATTTTTAATTTACTGGATCCCATAAAAATCAACATAAACATAATCATGTAATAAAGGTCTGGATACTAATACGCTTGGATAATGTATAAAAACATCTGTTCTTGGCAAGTTCAACAAAATGCAATAGAAAAACTGTCTATTTGTAATCAGTTGGTCATCATGTGGACAGATGTATGTACATCTCCTTGTGAAATACAATTTAAAAATGATACAAATCTGTCATATTACAATCCACCAGCAGTTACAGCTTGCATAACATAGCAACCATGGCAGGAGGTTACAATACTTCATGGATGGAGTAACTAGCTATTATGGTAATACCTGCAGGGAGGTGATAAGATGTAAGAAACACTTATGTACCCCTTTCACACATACATGGAAATCCTGGGTTTTTGCACATGAACGCACATCAACCCAGGATTTCTGTATGTGTGACTAAAGTCCCGTGCACACGGGGAGATGAGTGCTGAGCGATGTAGCACACACCGCTCAGCACACATCTCTACCCCCACTCAGCACACAGCGCAATGTGGGGGGTGCTCACTTCACACATCAGTGAAGTGAGTGATCTACCAGATTTGGCATGCATGCATGCATGCCAAATCTAGAGTCAGCGATAGCGATGCACAGGGCCGCACATTGCTATCGCTATGGGCATGCACACGGAGAGATCAGTGCTTAATTTCTAAGCAATCTAGTCAGATTGCTTAGAAATTAAGCACAGATCTCTCTGTGTGTCACGGGCACACGATCCTGGAAGTAGATGAATAAACCTGAGCACACACAGTAGATAAGAAGAACCCAGAAACAAGCTCAAGGTCAGGGCTGGTAGCAAACAAAATGATCAGACCACAGTTCATTTCCAGCACAGATGAAAGACAAAGGATGTCCATGAGATAAGCCAAGGTCTGGAGAAGAGTTACAGACCACCCCCTGTAATCACTATTACTTTTGGAATCTGAAGAGACAGGAAACAGTGCTGGAGGAGATTCAAATGTTTCTCCATAGCAACCATATACAACAAAGTGGGCAAAAAAAAAACCTGCTCGTGAAGGATGGAGAATTTCAGGGTAGATGACTGACCAGATCTCATTGCAGATGCGATGAATGATAAATGGGCCCATATCGTTAAATCAAACAAAACTTACTGCTGTAGAGCATGGAATACTCAAATGAGAACAGTAGTGCTCGCATACTGCGGGCATAGCACTTGCTATGTACAGTGGGGGTCATTCCGAGTTGTTCGCTCGTTATTTTTTTCTCGCAACGGAGCGATTAGTCGCTAATGCGCATGCGCAATGTCCGCAGTGCGACTGCTCCAAGTAAATTTGCTATGCAGTTAGGTATTTTACTCACGGCATTACGAGGTTTTTTCTTCGTTCTGGTGATCGGAGTGTGATTGACAGGAAGTGGGTGTTTCTGGGCGGAAACTGGCCGTTTTATGGGTGTGTGTGAAAAAACGCTACCGTTTCTGGGAAAAACGCGGGAGTGGCTGGAGAAACGGAGGAGTGTCTGGGCGAACGCTGGGTGTGTTTGTGACGTCAAACCAGGAACGACACTGACTGAACTGATCGCAGATGCCGAGTAAGTCTGGAGCTACTCAGAAACTGCTAAGAAGTGTCTATTCGCAATTCTGCTAATCTTTCGTTCGCAATTTTGAGAAGCTAAGATTCACTCCCAGTAGGCGGCGGCTTAGCGTGTGCAAAGCTGCTAAAAGCAGCTTGCGAGCGAACAACTCGGAATGACCCCCAGTGTGATAATTCACTTTTGATATACTGTATTAAAAAGCACTCCACAATACTTGTAAAATCAACCTATATGTTTGTGTGGCTGAGAAAAGATTTATTACTACAATGCTCCGGCTGCTCAGATGGTAGCTGTGACATTGGGCCTAATTCAAAGTTGATCGCAGCAGCAAGTTTGTTAGCAGTTGGGCAAAACCATGTGCACTGGAGGGGGGGGGGGCAGACATATAACGTGCAGAGAAAGTTAGATTTGGTTGGGGTGTGTTCAAACTGTAATCTAAATTGCAGTGTACAAATAAAGCAGCCTGTATTTACCCTGCACAGAAACAATATAACCCACCCAAATCTAACTCTCTCTGCAAGTGTTATATCTGCCCCCCCTGCAGTGCACAACATGGTTTTGCCCAACTGCTGACAAATTTTCTGCTGCGATCAACTCTGAATTACCCCCATTGAGTAGGCTGCAGTAAAAGTGTCTGATGTTCCTACTAAAGACTAAGCCACATGATATCACTTATATAATAAACATTGGAACAGTATCTGTACATAATAAGTGTTTATGTGTGGACAAAGATAAGACCTATTACTGAGAGAAGACTCATTACTACAACGCATGGGCTGCTCATATGATACTGTAGCCATGACATTGAATAGGATGCGGAAAAAGTGCATGCTGTTCCCATTTAAAGACTAATCATTTGCCATGTGATATCATTTATACAATTTACACTGGAACAGTGTCCATAAATTATAAGTGTTTGTGTGGACTGAGATAAGACTCATTACTATAATGCACAAACTGCTCAAGTGATAGTTGGGTTACATAGGCTGTGGCACCAGTGAAAGCTGTTCCTACTGAAGACTAACCACTTGCAGTATGATATCACTCCAGTACTGTAGCTATAAAAGATAAGTGGTGACAATATATGAAACATCCTATTCATCTCTTTGTCTATTGAGAAACACTGTGTCACGATCCGGGTATCTGGACGCCATTACTTACCCTTCAGATGCCTCCTAAGGCTGGCTCAGCATTCCAGGACCGGATCCCGCTGTTTCTGAGTTTCCACATGCAGAATGTCAGAGTGGTGATTTCATCAGCCGCGGCCTCCGCTGTGCCCGCGTGGTTAAATGTGCGCTTGTCAGTCTGGCGTCTCCTGTCTCCTGTGGCCGGCGTCGCCATTACTGTTTCAATTCTCACATGGATTACAAACCAAACTTCCCTCCAAGTGTCTGCATGGGCGCAGCCATCTTGGTTTTTGTCATCTGATCATTTCCACCAATCTGCTGTCTGTATTGTTGATTTGCATAATTGCCTAGCCAACCCCTTCCTTGCTGCAGGTATAAGTAAGCTGTGCCTGAACAAGGAAGGCGTCAGTGCTTTGGTTGTCTAACCTAGTTCCAGTTTGTCTCTCTCCTGTGGTTGTCTTCCAGGTTCCAGCTCCTGTCTCCAGACTTCTGCTATAGAGACCCGCACCAGCATTCCATCTGCGGTGTAGCCTGACTCTCCGATCCATTCTGGACTCACCTGTTTCCAGCTACAGCAATCACCTGCTTCCAGCCGAGCTTCCAGCAGTGTACAACTTCTCTTAAAGGGCCGGTGTCCTTTCTGCAGTTTACCACTCTCCACCGGTATTATTATTTCATCGCTCTCAAGTCAATCACCTGCTTCCAGCCCAGCTTCCAGCAGTGTACAGCTTCCCTTAAAGGGCCGGTGTCCTTTCTGCAGTTTACCACTCTCCACCGGTATTATTATTTCATCGCTCTCAAGTTCGTTTATTATTTAACTGGTTCCAGCCAGTATCCACTCCGTACCAACAACAGTCTGGTTCCAGCCAGTATCCACAGCAGCCGTTTTACCTTCAGCAGCCCAGCCTTTCCTGGAACACCAGCTGGTACGATCCTGGGTTCTCTCCATTGCTACAGTCAGGCCTGGTAAGGACTTTCCAACTAGAAGATTATTAGAACTGTCTCACACTACCAGTGCCTGTGGCCCTTGCCACCCTGTAGTACCCAGGAACTGTATTATTGCCCTGCTGACTTTTATGTTTTCTTATTTTCTGCTGTGTTACGGAGTTTGTCATAATAAACATCATTGACTTTTATCCTGGTTGTCGTGGTCACGCCTTCGGGCAGTTATTCTACATGTTACTTACATGTCTAGGGGTCTGATACAACCTCCCAGGTTCCGTTACATCTCAGCCCCTACAACTGAGGTTGCCTCCCGTCAACTCAGGCCCTCAGTTGTGACAGTAAGCACTGACCTAATGAATCCAGCCGGAGACCAGGATCAAGCGGCCAGGCCGATGCAAGAACTGGCAGCCCGACTTGAACATCAGGAGGCTGCACAGGGCCACATCATCCGCTGTCTCCAGGATCTCTCCACACGGCTGGATGGGATTCAAACGACCCTCCGTGGACCTGGCACGTCCGGTGCGTCCACTACAGTGACACCAGCTGTAACCCCACCCACCTTACCCATTTCCAGTCCACATCTTCATCTTCCAACGCCAGCAAAATTTGATGGATCTCCAAGGTTCTGCAGGGGATTTCTCAATCAATGTGAAATCCACTTTGAGCTTCTACCTGGCAATTTCTTCAGTGACCGTACCAAAATTGCCTATATCATCTCCCTTCTCAGTGGCTCAGCCCTTGACTGGGCATCACCTTTATGGGAGAAGTCTGATCCCCTGCTATCCTCCTATACTGACTTTGTAGCTACATTCAGGCGCATCTTCGACGAGCCAGGCCGGATAACATCTGCTTCATCTGAGATTCTTCGTTTACGCCAGGGAACACGTACCGTGGGACAGTATCTTATACAGTTTAAAATCCTGGCATCCGAACTGGCATGGAACGACGAGGCCCTGTATGCTGCATTCTGGCATGGCTTATCAGAACGCATCAAGGATGAGTTAGCTACCAGAGACTTGCCCTCTAAGTTGGATGAGCTAATTTCTCTTTGCACGAAGGTTGATCTACGTTTTAGAGAGAGAGCAACCGAGCGAGGAAGATCATCTACTCCTAAATCTTCTGCTCCTCCTTCTCGTCAACCATCTCCATCCAAGGATGAGCCTATGCAAATTAGTCGTTCCCGTCTATCTCCTGCTGAGCGCCGAAAACGTCTCTCTGAGTCTCTCTGTCTCTACTGTGCAGCTCCGTCGCACACTATCAATGCCTGTCCCAAACGTCCGGGACTCCAGATCCTAGTTCGCCAAGGAGAGGGCCGGCTAGGAGTGATGATCTCCTCTCCATCTCCTCATGACTGTAACCTCCCAGTGTCGCTCCAAATTGCTCAACGTTACAGGAACGTCATTGCCCTCCTTGATTCCGGAGCAGCTGGGAATTTCATAACCGAAGCTTATGTTAAACGGTGGTCCCTACCCACCGAGAGACTGTCCTCGTCCATCTCTTTGACTGCCGTGGATGGCAGCAAGATTTTTGACGCAGTCATTTCCTTAAGGACTCTTCCAGTTCGTCTGAGAGTGGGAGTTCTTCATTCTGAGTATATTTCTTTTTTAGTGATTCCAAGAGCCACACATCCAGTGGTTTTAGGCCTTCCATGGCTCCGTCTCCACAACCCATCAATTGACTGGACGACTACGCAAATACTGGCATGGGGTCCCTCCTGTGCTGGGACTTGTTTAGCCAAAGTTCTTCCTGTTTGTTCTTCCTTCCCCAGGTCAACTGATGTTCCGCCTCCTCCATATCAAGACTTCACGGATGTGTTCAGTAAAGCCTCTGCTGATATCCTTCCTCCTCATAGAGAATGGGACTGCCCAATCGACCTCATTCCAGGGAAGGTTCCACCGCGAGGCCGAACTTATCCGTTGTCTCTGCCCGAGACACACTCCATGGAAGAGTACATCAAAGAGAACCTGGCGAAGGGTTTCATCCGACCATCTTCTTCTCCAGCCGGCGCAGGCTTCTTCTTCGTTAAGAAGAAAGACGGTGGTCTGCGTCCGTGCATCGACTACAGGGGTCTGAACGACATTACCGTCAAGAACCGATACCCTTTACCCCTGATTACTGAGCTCTTTGATAGAGTTAGTGGTGCAACCATTTTCACAAAGCTGGACTTGAGGGGTGCCTACAATCTCATCCGAATCCGTGAGGGTGACGAGTGGAAGACCGCCTTTAACACCCGTGACGGACATTATGAGTACCTCGTCATGCCCTTCGGATTGAGCAACGCTCCAGCAGTCTTCCAGCACTTCGTGAATGAGATCTTCAGGGACATCCTGTACCGCCATGTCGTGGTTTATCTAGACGACATCCTCATCTTTGCTAATAATCTCGAAGATCATCGTTTCTGGGTAAAAGAGGTTCTTTCCCGTCTCCGTGTCAATCACCTCTATTGTAAATTGGAGAAGTGTGTGTTTGAAGTTAAAACCATTCCGTTTCTAGGTTACATTGTGTCCGGTTCCGGACTAGAGATGGATCCTGAGAAACTCCAAGCAATCCAGAATTGGCCTATACCCTTAAGCCTCAAAGGGGTCCAGAGGTTCTTAGGGTTCGCCAATTATTATAGAAAATTTATACGAGACTTTTCCACCATTGTGGCGCCTATCACTGCATTAACCAAGAAAGGTGCTAATCCGTCCAAGTGGTCCGAGGAAGCTACACAGGCCTTTCACCTTCTGAAGCAACGGTTCATCTCTGCACCAGTTCTGAAACAGCCTGACACCGACTCTCCTTTTATCTTAGAGGTAGATGCCTCCTCCGTTGGAGTAGGAGCAGTGTTATCCCAGAAGGCCAAAGATGGACATCTACATCCTTGCAGTTTCTTCTCCCGGAAGTTCTCCCCAGCTGAGCGCAACTATGCCATTGGCGATCAGGAGTTGCTAGCCATCAAGCTCGCTCTGGAGGAGTGGAGATACCTGTTGGAGGGAGCTTCCCACTCAATCACCATACTTACCGACCACAAAAATCTTTTATATCTCAAAGGCGCACAATGTCTCAACCCTCGTCAGGCCAGATGGGCACTTTTCTTTTCCAGATTTGACTTTAAACTCCAGTTCTGTCCGGGTTCTCAGAATCGTAAGGCCGATGCCCTTTCCCGCTCATGGGAGCAAGAAAATGAGTCCGAGTCTGCAGACAAGCATCCTATTATTAATCCGTTGGCATTCTCCACGGTAGGGATGGACTCTACGCCTCCACCAGGGAAAAGTTTTGTTAAGCCAGTTCTAAGGAAGAAGCTCATGCATTGGGCCCATGCTTCCCGTTTTGCTGGACATACAGGCATTCAGAAAACCCTTGAATTTATTTCTAGGTCCTACTGGTGGCCAACTCTGAAAAAGGACGTTATGGAATTTATTGCCTCCTGCCCAAAGTGTGCCCAACACAAAGTCTCCCGCCAGTCGCCTGCGGGGCAACTGGTTCCATTATCTGTTCCCCGTCGACCATGGACCCATTTGTCGATGGACTTTGTTTCCGATCTACCTATCTGCAACAAGTTTAATACCATCTGGGTGGTAGTTGACCGGTTCACCAAGATGGCACATTTCATCCCTCTCACCGGTCTTCCGTCAGCTTCCAAGTTGGCTCAAGTGTTTATACAAGAGATCTTCCGACTTCACGGTCTTCCTGAAGAGATCATCTCGGATCGTGGAGTACAATTTGTAGCCAAATTTTGGCGAAGTTTGTGTCAAGCCCTCCAAGTCAAGTTAAAGTTTTCCACGGCTTACCATCCTCAGACCAATGGTCAAACCGAGAGGGTGAATCAGGACTTGGAGGCCTTCCTCCGTATATATGTGTCTTCCTCTCAAGATGACTGGGTTCAACTCCTTCCTTGGGCCGAGTTCAGCCACAACAATCAATACCATTCCTCATCTTCTTCTACACCATTCTTCATTAATTATGGATTCCACCCTAAAGTCCCAGAATTCCAACCGCTTCCCGCAACTTCTGTTCCAGCAGTGGATGTCACCTTGCGTCAGTTTTCAAATAACTGGAAGAACGTCCGCGCAGCCCTGCTTAAAGCCTCATTCAGGTATAAAAAGTTTGCCGATAGGAAGCGTAGAGCGGTTCCTGCTCTCAAGGTGGGTGATCGTGTGTGGTTGTCCACGAAGAATTTGAGGTTGAGAGTTCCCAGCATGAAATTTGCACCTCGCTACATCGGACCCTTCAAGATTGAACAAGTCATCAATCCTGTTGCCTACAGGTTACAGTTACCATCCTTCTTGAAAATACCCAGGACATTTCATGTTTCTTTGTTGAAACCGCTGATCCTGAATCGGTTTCATTCCGCACTTCCTCCAGCTCCCAAAGTTCAGACTCAACGGGGAGTCGAGTACGAGGTGGCCAAGATTTTGGACTCACGTTTCCGCTACGGTCAGTTACAATACCTCATTGACTGGAAGGGCTATGGTCCTGAAGAACGCTCTTGGACCAATGCCTCAGACGTCCATGCTCCTGCCTTGGTCCGAAATTTCCACGCAAAGTTTCCTTTAAAGCCTAAGAAGTGTCCTGGGGCCACTCCTAAAGGGGGGGGTGCTGTCACGATCCGGGTATCTGGACGCCATTACTTACCCTTCAGATGCCTCCTAAGGCTGGCTCAGCATTCCAGGACCGGATCCCGCTGTTTCTGAGTTTCCACATGCAGAATGTCAGAGTGGTGATTTCATCAGCCGCGGCCTCCGCTGTGCCCGCGTGGTTAAATGTGCGCTTGTCAGTCTGGCGTCTCCTGTCTCCTGTGGCCGGCGTCGCCATTACTGTTTCAATTCTCACATGGATTACAAACCAAACTTCCCTCCAAGTGTCTGCATGGGCGCAGCCATCTTGGTTTTTGTCATCTGATCATTTCCACCAATCTGCTGTCTGTATTGTTGATTTGCATAATTGCCTAGCCAACCCCTTCCTTGCTGCAGGTATAAGTAAGCTGTGCCTGAACAAGGAAGGCGTCAGTGCTTTGGTTGTCTAACCTAGTTCCAGTTTGTCTCTCTCCTGTGGTTGTCTTCCAGGTTCCAGCTCCTGTCTCCAGACTTCTGCTATAGAGACCCGCACCAGCATTCCATCTGCGGTGTAGCCTGACTCTCCGATCCATTCTGGACTCACCTGTTTCCAGCTACAGCAATCACCTGCTTCCAGCCGAGCTTCCAGCAGTGTACAACTTCTCTTAAAGGGCCGGTGTCCTTTCTGCAGTTTACCACTCTCCACCGGTATTATTATTTCATCGCTCTCAAGTCAATCACCTGCTTCCAGCCCAGCTTCCAGCAGTGTACAGCTTCCCTTAAAGGGCCGGTGTCCTTTCTGCAGTTTACCACTCTCCACCGGTATTATTATTTCATCGCTCTCAAGTTCGTTTATTATTTAACTGGTTCCAGCCAGTATCCACTCCGTACCAACAACAGTCTGGTTCCAGCCAGTATCCACAGCAGCCGTTTTACCTTCAGCAGCCCAGCCTTTCCTGGAACACCAGCTGGTACGATCCTGGGTTCTCTCCATTGCTACAGTCAGGCCTGGTAAGGACTTTCCAACTAGAAGATTATTAGAACTGTCTCACACTACCAGTGCCTGTGGCCCTTGCCACCCTGTAGTACCCAGGAACTGTATTATTGCCCTGCTGACTTTTATGTTTTCTTATTTTCTGCTGTGTTACGGAGTTTGTCATAATAAACATCATTGACTTTTATCCTGGTTGTCGTGGTCACGCCTTCGGGCAGTTATTCTACATGTTACTTACATGTCTAGGGGTCTGATACAACCTCCCAGGTTCCGTTACATCTCAGCCCCTACAACTGAGGTTGCCTCCCGTCAACTCAGGCCCTCAGTTGTGACACACTGATTACTTAGACAGCAATAAGGGCAAAATAAAATATTAATCACTTGCCTGGCATGGTCGCATCAGATGCGACCACAAACACTGGGCTTTCCCTGACATGTTCGCATCTTGGACCTCGTTCAGGTTCGGTCTTTGCTGCAAAGAGCCGATGCTCGGTGCTTTGTGAATGCCCAGGAACCATTCTGCACATGCACAAATGGGCCCTGTGACATAGCATATAATCCAGAATCAGTGACTGACAGTCTGATACTGTTTAGCCTGCAGGGAGGCGGCAGCGATGGCCTTCATTTGTGAAAATGCCATGTTGCCGCCATTTAGGGGGAAGAAAGAGGTCGGAGATATCTGTTGTTGGAAGTAGATATTCTGGCCTCTGCGATGGGCGGCTTGCGCGTCCCCCTGGATGCCGTAAGCTGCCTTATGGTGTCTCAGTGATCCAGTGATGCAACCTAGGATGCAGGTCAGATCATTATTGCAGCAGGAGGTGTCTACTTGTAATAGACGACTCCTGCTGTATTAACCTTACAGCGCTATCACTACTGATCGGGCCGCTCAACGACACCCCCACCACCGTTTCTACAGAAATGATGGGATATTTAAAACAGGCAGCCTACACCTTCCCTGTATAAATGTAAAGTTGCAATGGTGTGATTAATAGTGGACTGGTATATCAGTCACAGATGTTTGATTTTTAGTTCCGCTTACACACAATGGGCCTAATTCAGAGTTGATCGCAGCAGCAAATTTGTTAGCAGTTGGGCAAAACCATGTGCACTGCAGGGGGGGGGGGGCAGATATAACATGTGCAGAGAGAGTTAGATTTGGGTGGGGTGTGTTCAAACTAAAATCTAAATTGCAGTGTAAATGTAAAGCAGACATTATTTAACCTGCACAGAAACAACATAACCCACCCAAATCTGTCTCTCTCTCTCACTCTCTCTCTCTGCAAATGTTTTATCTGCCCCCCCTGCAGTGCACATGGTTTTGCCCAAATGCTAACAAATTTGCTGCTGCGATCAACTCTGAATTACCCCCAATGCCCACTGTAGTAGTGCCGATTATACACATAATGTCCACAGTAGAAACACCTCTTATATATAATGCCCACAAGAGTAGTGCCCCTTATACATAATGCCCACAGTAGTAGTGCCCCTTATACATAATGCCCACAATAGTAGCGCCCCTTATACATAATGCCCACAGCAGTAGTGCCACTTATACACATAATGCCCACAGTAGTAGTGCTGATTATACACATAATGTCCACAGTAGTAGCACCCCTTATACATAATTCCCACAGTAGTAATGCCCCTTATACATAATGCCTACAGTAGTAGCGCACCTTATACGTAATGCCCACAGTAGTGCCACTTATACACCTAATGTCCACAGCAGTAGCACCACTTACACCCCTATAATGCCCATAGTAGTAGGTTCTCTTATACACATAATGCCTACAGTAGTTGTGCAACTTATACATATATTGCCCACAGTAGTAGTGCCATTTATAGACATAATGCCCACAGTAGTAGTGCCGCTTATACACATAATACATACACATGCACGCACGCACACACACACACACACACACACACACACACACAGACACACACACACACACACACACACACACACACAGTCTCTTTCACTTTCCCTCCACTTACCTTATGGCTGGCCCGATCTGTTGCATCTCATCCTCTCCCTCTGACACACAGCAGCCCTGGTCCCATGTAGCTCCACCCCCTCAGACCAAGGTAGCCCCACCCCCTTTTCAGACACTGATCACTGATGGGGTAGATGCTTAACTCAAGCTGCTGGCACCACTGTCTGTCATACAGTGTGACAGGTGCAGCAGCAGCTGGCAGCAACAGCGGACATCAGTAGGGTTGCAGAGCACCTCTCCAGTCAGGGACCTCCCTGCTTTGCATTCCTTTCCTGAGCATGTTGCGCCAGCTCTGCACAGACCATACACATGGGGGTTGTGTTATATAGTTGTATTAACCAAATACAGCAAGAGCTAAAGAATACATCAGATAATAAATATATGCAGACGTGTATTGCATTGTATTTCAAGACACTTTATAACATATCATCCCTCATTCAAATATACTGTAAGCATTTTCTACACTCATATATAATAGTACAATAGGAAATAACCTATATTATATTAATATTAATTCAATCCTGACCAACATAAGTTATTATACTGTATGTTTAAATAGTAATTATAGTAAAGAGTGTTTTTTTATTACTCAATTCTTTCACTCTTTGCTTTTTGTTTTAAATATATTTTGATTGTACTACATGTACATTTGAAGTTATTTAATTAAAGTCATGTTTTATTTTGTTTCATTACCTGTTGAAATGAAAATATGTGCACTCCACTATAACCTACTTTCTCTGTTTTTTTATTATTATTTCATTGTATTATTAGGTGGTATGGCACCCACATAAGAGATATTATTATTGGGGCTATCTCTCCTGCATGGACACATAGGGGTATATTTACTAAGGTCCCAATTTTGACCGAGATGCCGTTTTTTCTTCAAAGTGTCATCTCGGTAATTTACTAAGCAAAAATCACGGCAGTGATGAGGGCATTCGTAATATTTTGGAAGTCCTAGGAAAAAATCACGAATCAATACACCATCGGTCAAATACGCCTGCAATTTGGTAGAAATTGGTCATTTACTAAAAAGTGCAAAACACAAACACTGCCGACAATAGCCAAACACTGCCGTGCTAAAATACAAATCGTGAAAAAGTGCTAAAAAAAAACAGACCTGCATTTTTATCCCGTGTTTGTATAGGCATGCACGGATCCATGAGATCCGTGCATGTTTTTCAGTGGGAAGGGGTGGGAAATGTTATAATTTTTCAAAAAAAAAATGCGTGGGGTCCCCCCTCCTAAACCAAACCAGCCTCGGGCTCTTTGAGCCGGCCCTGGTTGCAAAAATATGGGAAAAAAATTGACAGGGGTTCCCCTATATTTAATTTATGTGTGTGTTATGTCTTTATTGGGGTATTTTTTTAGTAGTAGTACTACAGGTACCAGCGGGCCCGGTTTTCCGCCGCATGCTGGTACTTGTGGTTCTCCAAGTACCAGCATGCGGGGGAGGCTTGCTGGGACTTGTAGTACTGCTACTAAAAACAATATTCATAACTTACAACAAAGGCTATCAGCCTCCCATCCGCAGCCCATTGGATGGGGGGGACAGCCTCGGGCTTCACCCCTGGCCCTTGGGTGGCTGGAGGGGGGGACCCCTTGATTGAAGGGGTTCCCACTCCTCCAGGGTACCCCGGCCAGGGGTGACTAGTTGGGTATTTAATGCCACGGCCGCAGGGCACTGTATAAAAGTGACCCCCGGCTGTGGCATTATCTGTCCAGCTAGTGGAGCCCGGTGCTGGTTTCAAAAATACGGGGGACCCCTACGCTTTTTGTCCCCCGTATTTTTGGAACCAGGACCAGGCGCAGAGCCCGGTGCTGGTTGCTTAAATATGGGGGAACCCCTGTCAATTTTTTCCCCATATTTTTGCAACCAGGGCCGGCTCAAAGAGCCCGAGGCTGGTTTGGTTTAGGAGGGGGGACCCCACGCAATTTTTTTTTTAAAGTTTAAACATTTTTTATTTTTTTTAACAAGGTGCACAATGAAGACCTGCACGGATCTCTCAGATCCGGCCGAGATTCATTGTATTAAAGTCGGCAGTGTTTTACAAGTCACTCACGTAAAACACTGCCTAAAAAAACGAATGACATCAACATCGGAAAACCCGAAAATGCAGAATACGGCAGCTTAGTAAATTAGTCGTAACCAATTCAAAAAGTTGCATATTTACACTTTCTAAAACAAAAGGTAATGCTGCGCTTGTGATGAGCAGCTCTTATATAACAGTTATGCGACAAAGGGAAAAAAAGAGCGCTAGGGATATGTGTGGGGAAAAAAAAAAAAAAAAAAAAAAAAAATTAAAAATTAAAAGATAAAATATTATATATAAGTTGAAAATAAATTAAAAACTAGTGGCACCTGTAAAAAGAAAATTGATTAGTATCAATAATGTTTACACTCTTTTGAGTGAGAATTTGGGTAGCAGTTGTAACACGGATCGGATAAGTAGTGTGTGGAATCTTACCCCTATCTTTCCCTAACCGGAGTGGTGACTGGGCGGCTGTTGAGTAGAAGCCGCTTCTGTTGTTCCCGCCGATGACAGGGCTCCGGCGTTCTATGCCTCCGCTGCGTCCAGCGGGTTGTGGAACGCACGTGTGCAGTCTCTTCCTCCAGCTACGGGTGATGGCGTATCCGTGACGCGGCCAAGCTCGGCCGTGATTGGCGCTAACCCAATAGAAAGTTCTCCAATGGCTCCAACGCGTTTCATGCGACAGCAGCGCACTTCTTCAAGGAGTGTGATAAAAACAATGATTTTAATTTGATTTTTATTACTAAAAATACCGGAACTTCCGCCCGGAAGTGGTCATGGCATTTAGCGGGAACCACATGTTTTTTAGAATTAATTTAAAAATTACTAAAAAAATTCTAATAGGTGCCACAAGTATTAATGTTCATAAAAATCAGTGTTTCTAGAATTTTAATGTAAAAAAAGGGGATTTTTTTGAAGAAGAAAAATTTAATTGTGAATATGTTTTCCACTACATCAGAAGAAAAGGGTTAAGCTCAATATCTACATTTAGCCCTCTTGGTGTTAAAGTTTTTAGCTCAAATATCCATTTTGTCTCTACTTTTTTTAGTTCTTCTGAGAAATCTCCTCCTCTCCAATTTCTTTCTACTTTTTTGATAACAGAAAACTTCATGCCAGCTGGATTTTTGTTGTGGACCTCAGAAAAGTGTTTTGACACATTGTGGGTTATTAATCCTCTTTTTATATTATAGATGTGTTCCGCAAATCTTACTTTGGCTGCCCTTTTGGTTTGTCCGACGTACTGTAGTTTGCACGGACACTCTAGAAGGTAGATAACCCCTTCTGTTCCACAACTAAGAAATTGGTTGATAAAGTAATTTTTTCCTGTAGCTGTAGACGTAAAGTTTGTTTGTTTTTTTGTGGTTTTTTCACCGATGGTGCACGCCTTGCAATTTAGACACTTATGGAATCCTTTCGCCGTGGGGTTTATTCCATTTGTTTCTGTCAGATGAAGATGACTTTTCACAATCGTTTGTTTCAATGATTGTGCCCGTCGGTATATGATTTTCGGTTTCTTTGGTAGGATTTTCTTAAGAGTTTCGTCCAATTGCAAAATGTGCCAATGTTTTTGAATCATATTTTCTATTGGTATTGTGTTACTGGTAAATTGGGTGATGAATGGTAATTCAATCTTGTTGTCTTGTTTTACCCTATATTGGATGAGTTCTTTTCTATCCATGTCAGTGAGTCTACGGATGTGATTTTGTATTTCAAGTTCTGAATAACCTTTTTCTATGAAGTTGTTTTTAAGTCTTTCACTTTGGAGTCTGAAAGTGTCTACATCTGTGCAGTTTCTGCGGATTCTTTGCATTTGTCCACCCGGTATGTTTCGGATCCAGTTTCTATGGTGATTACTGCTTGTTGGAATTGTGTTATTGCCATTTACTTCTTTAAAATGAGTACGGGTTTTGAGGAGTTGATTTTCTATATAAATTTCTAAGTCTAGAAAGGTTACTTGCTGTTTGCTCGTTGAGGTTGTGAATTCGAGATTTAATTGATTATTATTGATGTAGTTGATGAATCTCTGTAGATCTTCTTCTGGTCCATCCCAGACAAAAATTACGTCATCTATGTATCTGTGCCAACATACTAGACCCTCTGTGAATGGATTTTTTGTCCAGATTTTGTCATCTTCCCATTTTGAAACGAATAGATTCGCATAACTAGGGGCCAGCGGCGTCCCCATGGCGGTCCCGCACTTTTGGAGGTAAAACTTTTCATCATACCAGAAGTAGTTATGAGTTAATATGAAGTCTATGTTTGCCATAATGAAATTTACTTGTCGAGTGGGTAATTCAGTTTGGGTAGAAAGGTAATGTCGAGTATGTTCGCAACCCATTTCATGTGAAATACAGGTGTACAGAGACTTAACGTCTGCTGTGCACAATGTGTATGTTGATTTCCAGTTTAGGTTTTCCAAAATTTGCAGTATGTGAATTGTGTCCTTTAGGTAACTTTTCTGCTGCTTGACCAGGTTCTGAAGAAAAAAATCTGTATATTTTGATAGGTTTGAGGTAATTGAATTTATTCCAGAAATAATCGGTCGTCCTGGTGGATGTGTTAAATGTTTGTGAATTTTAGGCAGAATGTAGAAGGTGGGAATCTTTGGGTTTTGTTGTTTTAGAAAGTCCAGCTCTTTTTTGGTGATTATTCCCATTTGGAATCCTTCCTCAAGATGTTCGTGCAGCTCTTTTGTGAACCTCTGGGTGGGATCTTGCTCTAGGACGATGTAAGTTTCTACATCCCCCAATAGTCGTTCCGCTTCTTCTTCGTATTGTTCTTTTTGCATGATCACAATGCCTCCGCCTTTATCGGCGGGCTTAATGACTATTGTTCCATCTTTTTTCAATTCTTTCAAGGCTGTACATTCTTCTTTCGTTAAATTATGTTTTATTTTCTGTCTTTGCGGAATCTTTTCGATTTCTTCTTCCATCAATTTTTGAAAAGTATTGATGAATGGGCCTTTACAATGAACTGGATTAAAGACAGATGTTGGTTTGTACTGTGTATGTTGATATTGTTCATCAGGCTGTTCTATCATGGTGTCTGAAGATTGAAAAAACTTTTTTATACTTAATTTTCTAACAAATTTTTGAAGGTCTATGTATAGTTTGAAAGTGTCTATTTTCGAATGTGGAGCAAATTTGAGGCCTTTTTTTAACAATTGTATTTGTGGCACAGTTAGTTCTTTTTTGCTCAAATTAAATATGGTGGTTTTTGATTCAGTGGGTTTATTTATCTTTTTGTTTCGTATTCCTCCTCTAGTTCCCCGTTTCTTGATTCTTTGTGTTTTTTTATTCTTTTGTTCAATGGTGATGTTGGTTGATTGGGAGGTTTCTTGGTGATGTGACTGTTCTCTAAAAAAACTTCGAAGTCTTCATCTGAGGAGTCTTCATAAGTGTTATCACAATGATTTCTTTTCACTGACTGTTTTCTATTTCCATTTTGTTTTGGCGTCTTTTGATTGGACTCTTTTTCTTGGTTTTTACTTTGAATTTCTCTGATCAATGTTGTGAATTGTTCTTCATCTTCTTTTATTGCTGCTCTGTAGCCTTGATTGAATGAATTTTGATAGGTGAAATTTCTGTAGTTATATGGTTTATATTCTCTTTGTCCTCTAAATGTGGGTCTTTGGTGAATCAGTGGTCTTTTTTCTTCTATCTTTTTACCTTGTTGGGGCTTGTGAGTGGAAGGTTTTCTTTCATATTTGTTATCTGTGTAGGTGAATTTTCTTCCCCAATTTTGTAGGGGTTTGGTTGTTTGGATGGTTCTTTTTTCATTTTGAGACTTTTGATAGGCGTGTTGTTCGTCCATATCTCTTTTGAATTTCTTTTGTTTTTGATTGATTATATTCCCTTCCAGTTTACTTATTTTTTCATTGGTCATCTTCATTAATTTACCAAAATCCTCTAATTTAGACAGAGGTTGGAATCTAGTTTCATAAATTTGGATATTTTCATTGATTTTATTTAGTGACAGTTCTCTATCTTTCACTATTAATTTCATTAAATTTTGAGAACAAGTATCCAATATTTGGTTCCATTGTTCGTAAAAGTCAGTCTGTAAGGGATCAAAGGTAGCATTTTTTTGCATTCTAAGACCCCTGGGAATCATGTCATTCTCCAAATATTTTTTCAATGTGGTAATTTCCCACCATTGTTTGGTTTCTTGGGTATATAGTTTTTCTAGTTTTAGAAATTGACTACAAAATCTCTCCTCCTCTATGGGTGGGTCTATTGGAACGTTAGTTTTGGAAAATACAGCTTCTATATTGTATCTGTTATTATTATGCAATAAATGAATGGATTTATATTGTGTCATTGTAGCAGCAGCAATTAATAATGGACTATATAAAACAAAAGGTAATGCTGCGCTTGTGATGAGCAGCTCTTATATAACAGTTATGCGACAAAGGGAAAAAAAGAGCGCTAGGGATATGTGTGGGGAAAAAAAAAAAAAAAAAAAAAAAAAATTAAAAATTAAAAGATAAAATATTATATATAAGTTGAAAATAAATTAAAAACTAGTGGCACCTGTAAAAAGAAAATTGATTAGTATCAATAATGTTTACACTCTTTTGAGTGAGAATTTGGGTAGCAGTTGTAACACGGATCGGATAAGTAGTGTGTGGAATCTTACCCCTATCTTTCCCTAACCGGAGTGGTGACTGGGCGGCTGTTGAGTAGAAGCCGCTTCTGTTGTTCCCGCCGATGACAGGGCTCCGGCGTTCTATGCCTCCGCTGCGTCCAGCGGGTTGTGGAACGCACGTGTGCAGTCTCTTCCTCCAGCTACGGGTGATGGCGTATCCGTGACGCGGCCAAGCTCGGCCGTGATTGGCGCTAACCCAATAGAAAGTTCTCCAATGGCTCCAACGCGTTTCATGCGACAGCAGCGCACTTCTTCAAGGAGTGTGATAAAAACAATGATTTTAATTTGATTTTTATTACTAAAAATACCGGAACTTCCGCCCGGAAGTGGTCATGGCATTTAGCGGGAACCACATGTTTTTTAGAATTAATTTAAAAATTACTAAAAAAATTCTAATAGGTGCCACAAGTATTAATGTTCATAAAAATCAGTGTTTCTAGAATTTTAATGTAAAAAAAGGGGATTTTTTTGAAGAAGAAAAATTTAATTGTGAATATGTTTTCCACTACATCAGAAGAAAAGGGTTAAGCTCAATATCTACATTTAGCCCTCTTGGTGTTAAAGTTTTTAGCTCAAATATCCATTTTGTCTCTACTTTTTTTAGTTCTTCTGAGAAATCTCCTCCTCTCCAATTTCTTTCTACTTTTTTGATAACAGAAAACTTCATGCCAGCTGGATTTTTGTTGTGGACCTCAGAAAAGTGTTTTGACACATTGTGGGTTATTAATCCTCTTTTTATATTATAGATGTGTTCCGCAAATCTTACTTTGGCTGCCCTTTTGGTTTGTCCGACGTACTGTAGTTTGCACGGACACTCTAGAAGGTAGATAACCCCTTCTGTTCCACAACTAAGAAATTGGTTGATAAAGTAATTTTTTCCTGTAGCTGTAGACGTAAAGTTTGTTTGTTTTTTTGTGGTTTTTTCACCGATGGTGCACGCCTTGCAATTTAGACACTTATGGAATCCTTTCGCCGTGGGGTTTATTCCATTTGTTTCTGTCAGATGAAGATGACTTTTCACAATCGTTTGTTTCAATGATTGTGCCCGTCGGTATATGATTTTCGGTTTCTTTGGTAGGATTTTCTTAAGAGTTTCGTCCAATTGCAAAATGTGCCAATGTTTTTGAATCATATTTTCTATTGGTATTGTGTTACTGGTAAATTGGGTGATGAATGGTAATTCAATCTTGTTGTCTTGTTTTACCCTATATTGGATGAGTTCTTTTCTATCCATGTCAGTGAGTCTACGGATGTGATTTTGTATTTCAAGTTCTGAATAACCTTTTTCTATGAAGTTGTTTTTAAGTCTTTCACTTTGGAGTCTGAAAGTGTCTACATCTGTGCAGTTTCTGCGGATTCTTTGCATTTGTCCACCCGGTATGTTTCGGATCCAGTTTCTATGGTGATTACTGCTTGTTGGAATTGTGTTATTGCCATTTACTTCTTTAAAATGAGTACGGGTTTTGAGGAGTTGATTTTCTATATAAATTTCTAAGTCTAGAAAGGTTACTTGCTGTTTGCTCGTTGAGGTTGTGAATTCGAGATTTAATTGATTATTATTGATGTAGTTGATGAATCTCTGTAGATCTTCTTCTGGTCCATCCCAGACAAAAATTACGTCATCTATGTATCTGTGCCAACATACTAGACCCTCTGTGAATGGATTTTTTGTCCAGATTTTGTCATCTTCCCATTTTGAAACGAATAGATTCGCATAACTAGGGGCCAGCGGCGTCCCCATGGCGGTCCCGCACTTTTGGAGGTAAAACTTTTCATCATACCAGAAGTAGTTATGAGTTAATATGAAGTCTATGTTTGCCATAATGAAATTTACTTGTCGAGTGGGTAATTCAGTTTGGGTAGAAAGGTAATGTCGAGTATGTTCGCAACCCATTTCATGTGAAATACAGGTGTACAGAGACTTAACGTCTGCTGTGCACAATGTGTATGTTGATTTCCAGTTTAGGTTTTCCAAAATTTGCAGTATGTGAATTGTGTCCTTTAGGTAACTTTTCTGCTGCTTGACCAGGTTCTGAAGAAAAAAATCTGTATATTTTGATAGGTTTGAGGTAATTGAATTTATTCCAGAAATAATCGGTCGTCCTGGTGGATGTGTTAAATGTTTGTGAATTTTAGGCAGAATGTAGAAGGTGGGAATCTTTGGGTTTTGTTGTTTTAGAAAGTCCAGCTCTTTTTTGGTGATTATTGGCTGGAGGGGGGGACCCCTTGATTGAAGGGGTTCCCACTCCTCCAGGGTACCCCGGCCAGGGGTGACTAGTTGGGTATTTAATGCCACGGCCGCAGGGCACTGTATAAAAGTGACCCCCGGCTGTGGCATTATCTGTCCAGCTAGTGGAGCCCGGTGCTGGTTTCAAAAATACGGGGGACCCCTACGCTTTTTGTCCCCCGTATTTTTGGAACCAGGACCAGGCGCAGAGCCCGGTGCTGGTTGCTTAAATATGGGGGAACCCCTGTCAATTTTTTCCCCATATTTTTGCAACCAGGGCCGGCTCAAAGAGCCCGAGGCTGGTTTGGTTTAGGAGGGGGGACCCCACGCAATTTTTTTTTTAAAGTTTAAACATTTTTTATTTTTTTTAACAAGGTGCACAATGAAGACCTGCACGGATCTCTCAGATCCGGCCGAGATTCATTGTATTAAAGTCGGCAGTGTTTTACAAGTCACTCACGTAAAACACTGCCTAAAAAAACGAATGACATCAACATCGGAAAACCCGAAAATGCAGAATACGGCAGCTTAGTAAATTAGTCGTAACCAATTCAAAAAGTTGCATATTTACACTTTCGATGTCATTCGTGATTGAACTTTGACCTCAAACGGGAAAATACAATTCTTAGTAAATTTACCCCATAGACAGATTATACCGCTAAAAAAAAATTAAAAAAAAATTCTATAGTCAAGGATATTTGAATGAATTTAGGGTAATTTGAGGGTGCTGATTCCAAACATGTCATTGGTTTTACTACACATAATGGAGAAAGGAAAAGACAAAAGAAATCCTTTTCGGGAGCACTCTTATTTGAAAATAGTAATAATTTCAGTCAATATACAGTGAGATGATGTGATAATGGATGATCTAAAACTTAGCTTTTATTATGTTCCATTAAAATATCGACCTATATGGTCCAAAATATTTATTTAGAATTTCTATCTTATTATTCAAAAATAGAAGAAAGGAGGGTGAAATATAAATTAATGAGTGAGAGTGAGCAGAATAGAACTGCTCCACCAGTGTTTTTCAAATGAAAATATAGGTGATCATCTTGATGATATCCACAGTGCCTGGTATTCCTAAGTGGTCCCCCTTCAAAGTACTAGCCAGGTCTATCCTATCAGCTTCCGAGATAGAAGATCGGGCTACTCTCAGGATAGTACGACCTTGAATAGTAAAGATGACATATGAAGGAAGAGAGAACCCACTTCTGCTGTCTGTACTCTGCCTGCTATACGTCACTGGATAAATTGACCCCAGGCTTTTCCAGATGAGAGTGTTGGAAAGGAGAGCCATCACCAGTTTAAAATGGAATAGATAAAGGATTAGTTATTCTACTTCCACTTTATATTAGGACAGAAGAAAGAAAGGGACACTTCTGCTTTCTGTTGTGACAGCAAAAATGTAAGCTGAGGAGGGCAGAACCCTTGCCTGCACTGCTGTCAACCAGATGAGAGAGTGCTGAAAAGAGATACAGCTCAGGTAGAGTGTGAGAATGGTCAGTGATGTATGATTTGATTGAACTAATTCATTCAAAAGACATTCTGAATTTAGTATAACTGATCTCCTCTTATTTTCCTATACCGAAATACACAGGAATAGTAAAGTTAAAGCTGATTTTAGTATACAGGGAACCAAATGGGGTTCACACACTTTGGTTAAATTATGTCCTAGGTGTTAATCAATCAACATATACTGGTAATTCCAATGGAGTATTCAGACAGAGATAGCACAATCTGTGGTGATTAACAGGATCATAAGCACCTGGAACACCTTGAATAATAAATCATTACTAGCAGAAAGTTCCTAATCTCTCACATAAAAGTATTAGAAGAAACAATGTTGCAGAAAAATTCTCCAGCAGTAAATCTGCAGGTTCAATTGGTTAGTGTACTAAACTTAAGACAGTTCAGCAGTGGGGCAGAAAAGAATCCTAAACTTGTAATAATTTAGCAATAAAGTAATCCCAAGTGTGCATAATTACGTAGGCTACATTAAATAGCACACTATTGCTGAGAGTATGTCATCAGATCTTGATACACTAATTAATTCCAACAATTCATCAGTTGTGTTCATTACATAGCACAATGCTGCAGTGGGTATATCATCAGACCTTATTATGCTGATTAGTTCCAACAATTATTGTCCTTTGCTAGCACAAGGGGTGCAGTGAGATTCATTTCAAATTTTCATTGGTTAATATATTAAACCGATATTAAATGAGAGACCCACATGTATGTAGATAATGTGCAGCATGAATATCAAATATAACAATGTCCTTTGCTAGCACAGGGGTGCAGAAAATCTGTAGATTTATTAAAGAATTTCATTGGTTGGTATATTGAACCTATAACAGTTCAGCAGTGAGTAAGCCACATATATGTAGATAATGTGCAACATATGTATCAAATATAACAAAGTATCTCAAAAATATGCAACATATATATTAGATGGAATAAATGCACCTTTTTAATGCTTTCGTTTTTCTGCATTGAGTGAGGACAGCAAAAGATAATCTAAACTAGTGAGGATGCTAGAAATGTGTTGGTGCATTTAAATATTAAGTCATGCACAGGGATATAGATATATATGACCCCTAATAGTGGTCCTCAATTATTGACGTACAGTGTGGGGGGAGGAGGGGGAGACATGATAAATACAGCCGTGGGTAGATATTTCAAGGTGATGGACAAAGTTTTACCAGTCGCCACTCCAGCCAATTTGGATGCCGGCGTCAGTCAATCACCTCCCCGGTTCCGGCCTGACCCGCTCCTGCTTTCCCTCACACACCTCCCACCATGCAAAGGGATATGGATATATATGAAAATCCCTAATGGTAGTCCTCAGGCATTGGTGTGCGGTGTGGGGGGAGGGAGGGGGAGACAGGGTAAATGTAGCCGTGAGTAGATATTACAGGGTGATAAACTAAATGTTACCAGTCACCGCTCCAACTGATTTGGATGCCGGCGTTTAGTCAGTCACCTCCGCAACTCCGGCTCGGCCCGCTCCTGTCATTGGTTTTCCCAGATTGGCTCTATTTTTTTGGATATTGCATATACCCTGAAATTGCATTTTTCCCATAAGCGCTTTAGACCTGCTTGTCTTAGTAGTTGTGGTTTGATCTTCATTGTGTACTTACTGCATCTGATACTTTTAGTTACTTGTTTCTTCATTCACAAACATCATTAAAGAGCAAGATTTTTTGTTTTTCCAGGCAAACATGAGTTCATCTCGAAGATCTTGCTTAAATTATCCTGATGTATTTTATTACATTTGTGGCAAATACACATTCCTCAAGCAAAGAAAAGACATCACTGAATTTGTGAAGCAAGCCTATCTTGCATATTTTGGTATAAAGCGTGGTGATCAAGATAAGCCCTGGGCTTCCCACAAAATCTGTAAAACTTTCATAGACAATCTTCGCCAGTGGACATATGGAACTTCGGTGTGCCTATGGTGTGGCGGGAACCCAAAAACCACTCTGATGACTGCTATTTTTGTGCTGTCAATGTTAAAGGTTTCAATAAACACGTGACTGTGACAATCACTCCTATAAAAAAAGAATCATACAAGCAGCGGTTTTTAAAGCAATAAATGTCAAAAGTTTACAATGTTTATATGTTGTTTCATCAAATAAATATTCATTTTGAGTGTCTGGAGTTTCTTTTGAAGTGATTTGTTGTAATTTCTACATGCTAAGCTATACAGTTCTGCATATCCAATACTTAATATGCGTTTTACTGTTTTTCATGGGGTACCCAATTATCTCAAAAAGTAGAGCTAATCTAGGAAAACCAATGTCATATTCAGAATCAGCATCCTCAAATGACTCTGAGAAGATTGAAAAAATCTTGACTATAGGCATATGTTGACCAGTGTTATTCTTTCTAGTGGGACTCAAGCCCCCTTTTTCTTTAACCACCTCTAAACCTACATGAGAGAGCACAATATTTTGAATAAGATCCCTAGATCTTATCTGATCTAATCATGGTCTTCACCTACGACAGCCTCCTTTTCCACAGAGTGAGATACTCACCGGCACTTTTGACACACAGGGGAAGATTCAATCAGACCCGAGGGCAGTGAGTTGCCACTGCAAAGGTGTGGATAAGCTGGCAACCACACCTCATATCACCCTTCTCGTGGCCCAATCTCGCCCCCGACTCACAGATATTTGTACGCAGCCATACGGGGTTACAAATAAAAATAAGCATGCCCAGAGCTACCATAAGTGCAGCATACAGCCACAGTTACTCACAAGGACTTGTGAGGCAAGTCTAATTGAATTGATCTTATTATATATGGAGTTAATTCCAAATACTGACACAAGCAAAGGATGGCATAGGTGACAACAATGTTATGGAAACCAAGTAACTGGGCCCCACGAAAACTGGCCTGTCTATGATCTATCACAAAGGCTGGCTTTTAGTTAAATGTTTTACAGAAGCTCAGTAACGGCGCTCAGACCATTATTACAGTAATATCACTAATATGAGCATTGGGATCCGTTACTGTACCTCTGCAGAAAGTTCACAGAGGAGCACTGTGCAACGTCATTACATCACGTGAACCTGCTCCACACTCCCAGAGTCCCACTGTCTACAGTGCATCAAAGGACCCGCTGCCCAGGCCCAGCCTGTCCCAGCCACTGCCAGCACACAGTAACAGAAAAAAGATGAGGGACGGAGTGAGGCAGAGTCAGACTGCCTGGGGATCACAGTGCAGGCAAGTACTGTAAACAAACTATAGATATTATAATGATGACTGAATTATGCAGGATTTATATTTATGGTAGGTGGGGAGTGGACAGTACTGCCTTATATTTCAAGTATTTTGTAATATGCATCATGATTTATTTACCAGTAATCAGTACATCAATTCAGGATGATGGCTCATTTACCAAATGTCTTTTGTATGATATCATGCCCAGGTGCTTGTAATATACTTTTAAGATAATACAGTCCTGTCCACTCGCCACCCACCATAAAAAATAGATCCTATAGTGTACTAAAAAAGGGGGGTTGGGGCGGAGGCAACTGGTATCTTGCCTAAGGCCCCATGAAGTGTAAAGCTGGCTCTGATGGGAGTGTGTTACTGTGAGAGAGTGATCTGCCAGGTATACTGTTCAATCTACCTTATTACACCAAACTTTCCAGGACCAGTAGGAGAACTAAAGTCCAGTCCAGAGGAACAGTGTCCAGGCCAAAGCCATATACCAGTCCAAGGAGTACAAGAAGCAAGGAAAACAACAGTGTGCCAGCCCTAATAACAGTGACGTGAGCCTGGTGGTACAGGCCGAAAGTTTGATTAGGAATATACAATAGGACAGCAGGCACGACTATGCCAATGGACCGATTGACATCCAACATATCATAAAGCTACAGCTACATTATAAACATCTGTATGATACAGTACATCTCCTCAGATCTACAATCTGCATGCACAGATCCATCTAGGAACGTAATAATAATATATATTAAAAAATTCATGATGCTGGTAAAGTGTCCTGCTGAAATCAAGCTGACAATTCAAAAGTAGTCACAGGTCTATGTATTAAGCCTTGGAGAGAGGAAAAAGGTGGTCTTCAGGTTGCCGACTGTCGGGATCCCGGCGCACACTATACCGGCGCTGGAATCCTGACAGCCGGCATACCGACAGTTTTTCTCCCTCGTGGGGGTCCATGACCCCCCTGGAGGGAGAATAAATAGCGCGCCACCGTGCCCACAGTGTGGCGAGCGAAGCGAGCCCGCAAGGGGCTCATTTGCGCTCACCACGCTGTCGGTATGCTGGCGGTCGGGCTTCCGGCACCGGTATGCTGGTCGCCAGGAGCCCGGACACCGGCATACCATACCACACCCAGAGAAAAATTGGACGGAGATAAGTACCAGCCAAGCAGCTCCTAACTGCCATGTCACAGGCTTTGTTTGAAGAATGACAGTTAGGAACTTGTTGGTTGGTACTTTATTTCCATCCACTTTATCTCTCCAATGCTTAGTACATAGGGGAGGTAGTTACGTGACCAGAGGTCAGGAGACCGCCAGTCACAATACCAACAGCGGAATCCCGCACCCTTGCAGTCTTGACAGTCGGCATGCCGACTAACAGGGACTATTCCCACTCGTGGGTGTCCACGACACCCATAGAGTGGGAATATAACCTGTGGTGAGCACAGCATGCAAGGGGCTTCGTTGCGCTCACCCCCCTGGCTGGGAATCTAAAAGCTGGGATCCTGGTGTCAGTATGGTGACCGGTGGTCTCCTGACCGCCGGTCACGCATACCCAACCTGTACATAGACACCATAATATGGTAAAAGTCCAAATAAGTCCAGTACTGTAAATGTGGGCAAAATACTGTATGGCTTTTGGGTACTATATACAGGGGCGGATTGGCCCACCAGGACACCATGACAGATTCCGATGGACTGGTCCATATCCCCCTCAGCCAAGCTGATTCACACTCAGGCTGGGCTGGCTCACACTGCTTCCAGTACTTGCGGTTCATTGGAACGCAATCCGGAAGTAAGGCTAGCGGGCACTTCCAGGTGCCGCTAGCTGTGAAAAGTGGTGAAGCTGTTCTACCGATGGGGGACCAGAAGAAAGTTAACCAGCCCAGCAGCATCCTCTCTCTGGCCCTGGCCAAAGGTCTCTTCAATGAGACCGGCCAGGGAGCAGCAGCATAGTTATGGTTGGAGCCGGCTTCACTAAACCCGCCGCCACCCTAGGTTCCACACTCTCACTGAATTGGCCAGAGTTGCAACTGAGCACTGAAGGGGACCCGGCAGAGAGGTTATTTTTAATTACATTATTTGCATTATCATGATGGTGTAAGGGTCAGGGCGTCCCCTGTCACAGTGTATGGTTTGGGGACTGGATAGGAGCAGGATGTACCTTGTTTTCAGCTGATCAGGCTGCACTCCCAGTCAGCCCTGGGACAATCTCTAATGCAAAGTCCTTCAGCCCTATAGCTGCATTGCGTCTGTCCATGATGATGGGCCTATTTATATAATGCAGTGGCTACGTATATAATGCAGTGGCTACATACAGTATGTAATGCGGTGGCTAGGTATGTAATGCGGTGGCTATGTATGTAATGTGGTGCTATTTGTGTAATGCGGTGCTATACGTGTAGTGCAGTGCTATACCTGTAATGTGGTGCTATTCGTGTTATGGGTGCTATTTGTGTAATGCAGTGCTATACGTGTAGTGCGGTGCTATACATGTAATGCAGTGCTATACGTGTAATATGGTGCTATTCATGTAATAATGTGGTGGCTATGTATATCCCAGTGGATTGGCCACTGGGACAGATTCCGCTGCGCTGGTCCCCTGTGTCTGTGTTTCACTACTTGTATGTGCTTCCTCACTATACTATGCTGTATGTAGTGTATGCTCCCCCTCCCTGTACTGTGCTGTATGTAGTGTGTGCTCCCTCCCTGTACTGTACTGTATGCAGTGTGTGTTCCCTCCCTGTACTGTGCTGTATTTAGTGTATGCTCCCCCTCCCTGTACTGTGCTGTATGTAGTATGTGCTCCCCCTTCCTGTACTGTATGTAGTGTATGCTCCCCCTCCCTGTACTGTGCTGTATGTAGTGTGTGCTCCCTCCCTGTACTGTACTGTATGTAGTGTATGCTCCCCCTCCCTGTACTGTGCTGTATGTAGTGTGTGTTCCCTCCCTGTACTGTGCCGTATGCAGTGTATGCTCCCCCTCCCTGTACTGTGCTGTATGCAGTGTGTGCTCCCCCTCCCTGTACTGTGCTGTATGTAGTGTATGCTCCCCCTCCCTGTACTGTGCTGTATGTAGTATGTGCTCCCCCTTCCTGTACTGTATGTAGTGTATGCTCCCCCTCCCTGTACTGTGCTATATGTAGTGTGTGTTCCCTCCCTGTATTGTACTGTATGTAGTGTATGCTCCCCCTCCCTGTACTGTGCTGTATGTAGTGTGTGTTCCCTCCCTGTACTGTATGTAGTGTATGCTCCCCCTCCCTGTACTGTGCTGTATGTAGTGTGTGTTCCCTCCCTGTACTGTACTGTATGTAGTGTATGCTACCCCTCCCTGTACTGTGCTGTATTTAGTGTGTGCCCCCCTCCCTGTACTGTATGCAGTGTGTGCTCCCCCTCCCTGTACTGTGCTGTATGTAGTGTATGCTCCCCCTCCCTGTACTGTGCTGTATGTAGTGTGTGTTCCCACCCTGTACTGTAATGTATGTAGTGTATGCTACCCCTCCCTGTACTGTGCTGTATGTAGTGTGTGCCCCCCTCCCTGTACTGTATGAAGTGTGTGCTTCCCCCTCCCTGTACTGTGCTGTATGTAGTGTATGCTCCCCCTCCCTGTATGTGCTCCCCCTTCCTGTACTGTATGTAGTGTATGCTCCCCCTCCCTGTACTGTGCTGTATGTAGTGTGTGTTCCCTCCCTGTAATGTACTGTATGCAGTGTGTGCTCCCCCTCCCTGTACTGTGCTGTATGTAGTGTATGCTCCCCCTCCCTGTACTGTGCTGGATGTAGTATGTACTCCCCCTTCCTGTACTGTATGTAGTGTATGCTCCCCCTCCCTGTACTGTGCTGTATGTAGTGTGTGTTCCCTCCCTGTACTGTGCTGTATGCAGTGTATGCTCCCCCTCCCTGTACTGTGCTGTATGTAGTGTATGCTCCCCCTCCCTGTACTCTGCTGTATGTAGTATGTATGTGCTCCCCCTTCCTGTACTGTTTGTAGTGTATGCTCCCCCTCCCTGTACTCTGCTGTATGTAGTATGTATGTGCTCCCCCTTCCTGCACTGTATGTAGTGTATGCTCCCCCTCCCTGTACTGTGCTGTATGTAGTGTGTGTTCCCTCCCTGTACTGTACTGTATGTAGTGTATGCTCCCCCTCCCTGTACTGTGCTGTATGTAGTGTGTGTTCCCTCCCTGTATTGTACTGTATGCTCCCCCTCCCTGTACTGTGCTGTCTGAGAATGTGCTCATCCTCCCTCTACTGTGCTGTATGTAGTGTGTGTTCCCTCCCTGTATTGTACTGTATGTAGTGTATGCTTCCCCTCCCTGTACTGTGCTGTATGTAGTATGTGCTCCCCCTTCCTGTACTGTATGTAGTGTATGCTCCCCCTCCCTGTACTGTGCTGTACATAGGCGTGCGCAGCAAATTTTTTTAGGGGGTGCACCGTCGGAGGGGTGTGTCTAGCACCGCCTTTTGGGCGTGTCTAGCACCATCTACTGACGGTCAACGCAATATAAAATATCCACCCTTGTACAAATCCTAATAAAGCAGATACATTGTCAGATGTTATGGTGTGCACCAAACAAACACCCCTGATGGCACTCACTGCAATTACACTGCTCCTCCTCAGCCTGGTCTGGCTCCCCCTCTCTTTCCTCTGCAAGTTGCAGCAGCTTACTTACAAGCCAGTCACTCACTGACATTGACAGTTGCAGACTAGTACTGCGGCTGCTGGAAAAACGAGTGACGTGTCAATGCTGCTGCAGACCACCTGGCAGTATTGAATTTGACTTCCTAAGTGGAACACTGGCAGCATGCTGATCCTCATCAGTGGTTGGCATAGCATAGAAGGAGAGAGGTGGGCATGTGGCGGGTGTGGTGGGTGGGCGTGCGAGCAGCATGACGTAATCACATAACATTGTTTTTGTACATGGAGGTGGAGCCGGGAGTTTGAAAGCTGGTGGCAGTGGCACCTTTGATTAACCCAGGCATCCGGTCAGAAATACAGACCTGACAGGGTGCAGCGCAGAGGGGACAGTAATCAGCTTGCTCGGTGATCGCTGCATCAGGCATGTGAGATTGGGGTGCCAGATATTAGGGGGTGCCTGTGCGCACCAGGCACCCCCCCTGCGCACACCTATGGTGCTGTATGTAGTGTGTGTTCCCTTTCTGTACTGTACTGTATGCAGTGTGTGCTCCCCCTCCCTGTACTGTGCTGTATGTAGTGTATGCTCCCCCTCCCTTTACTGTGCTGTATGTAGTATGTGCTCCCCCTTCCTGTACTGTATGTAGTGTATGCTCCCCCTCCCTGTACTGTGCTGTATGTAGTGTGTGTTCCTCCCTGTACTGTGCTGTATGCAGTGTGTGCTCCCCCTCCCTGTACTGTGCTGTATGTAGTGTATGCTCCCCCTCCCTGTACTCTGCTGTATGTAGTATGTATGTGCTCCCCCTTCCTGTACTGTATGCTCCCCCTCCCTGTACTGTTCTGTATGTAGTGTGTGTTCCCTCCGTGTACTGTGCCGTATGCAGTGTATGCTCCCCCTCCCTGTACTGTGTGCAGTGTGTGCTCCCCCTCCCTGTACTGTGCT
Organism: Pseudophryne corroboree; assembly: GCF_028390025.1. Taxonomy (NCBI): domain Eukaryota; kingdom Metazoa; phylum Chordata; class Amphibia; order Anura; family Myobatrachidae; genus Pseudophryne; species Pseudophryne corroboree. Next base: position 759,045,922 of record NC_086445.1, read on the forward strand.
GTATGTAGTGTGTGCTCCCTCCCTGTACTGTACTGTATGTAGTGTATGCTCCACCTCCCTGTACTGTGCTGTATGTAGTGTGTGTTCCCTCCCTGTACTGTGACGTATGCAGTGTATGCTCCCCCTTCCTGTACTGTGCTGTATGCAGTGTGTGCTCCCCCTCCCTGTACTGTGCTGTATGTAGTGTATGCTCCCTCTCCCTGTACTGTGCTGTATGTAGTGTGTGTTCCCTCCCTGTATTGTACTGTATGTAGTGTATGCTCCCCCTCCCTGTACTGTGCTGTATGTAGTTTGTGTTCCCTCCCTGTGCTGTACTGTATGTAGTGTACGCTCCCCCTCCCTGTACTGTGCTGTATGTAGTGTGTGTTCCCTCCCTGTACTGTACTGTATGTTGTGTATGCTACCACTCCCTGTACTGTGCTGTATGTAGTGTGTGCCCCCTCCCTGTACTGTATACAGTGTGTGCTTCCCCCTCCCTGTACTGTGCTGTATGTAGTGTATGCTCCCCCTCCCTGTATGTGCTCCCCCTTCCTGTACTGTGGCCCTCATTCCGAGTTGTTCGCTCGCAAGGCGATTTTAGCAGAGTTACACACGCTAAGCCGCCGCCTACTGGGAGTGAATCTTAGCTTCTTAAAATTGCGAACGATGTATTCGCAATATTGCGATTACAAACTACTTAGCAGTTTCTGAGTAGCTTCAACCTTACTCGGCATCTGCGATCAGTTCAGTGCTTGTCATTCCTGGTTTGACGTCACAAACACACCCAGCGTTCGCCCAGACACTCCTCCGTTTCTCCAGCCACTCCCGCGTTTTTTCCGGAAACGGTAGCGTTTTTATCCACACGCCCATAAAACGCCGTGTTTCCGCCCAGTAACACCCATTTCCTGTCAATCACACTACGATCGCCGGAGCGAAGAAAAAGCCGTGAGTAAAAATACTATCTTCATAGCAAAATTACTTGGCGCAGTCGCAGTGCGAACATTGCGCATGCGTACTAAGCAGAAAAACGCTGCGATGCGAAGAAAAATACCGAGCGAACGACTCGGAATGAGGGCCTGTATGTAGTGTATGCTCCCCCTCCCTGTACTGTGCTGTATGTAGTGTGTGTTCCCTCCCTGTATTGTACTGTATGCAGTGTGTGCTCCCCCTCCCTGTACTGTGCTGTATGTAGTGTATGATCCCCCTCCCTGTACTGTGCTGTATGTAGTATGTACTCCCCCTTCCTGTACTGTATGTAGTGTATGCTCCACCTCCCTGTACTGTGCTGTATGTAGTGTGTGTTCCCTCCCTGTACTGTGCTGTATGCAGTGTGTGCTCCCCCTCCCTGTACTGTGCTGTATGTAGTGTATGCTCCCCCTCCCTGTACTGTATGTAGTGTGTGCTCCCTCCCTGTACTGTACTGTATGTAGTGTATGCTCCCCCTCCCTGTACTGTGCTGTATGTAGTGTATGTTCCCTCCCTGTACTGTGCCGTATGCAGTGCATGCTCCCCCTCCCTGTACTGTGCTGTATGCAGTGTGTGCTCCCCCTCCCTGTACTGTGCTGTATGTAGTGTATGCTCCCCCTCCCTGTACTGTGCTGTATGTAGTATGTGCTCCCCCTTCCTGTACTGTATGTAGTGTTTGCTCCCCGTCCCTGTACTGGGCTGTATGTAGTGTGTGTTCCCTCCCTGTATTGTACTGTATGTAGTGTATGCTCCCCCTCCCTGTACTGTGCTGTATGTAGTGTGTGTTCCCTCCCTGTACTGTACTGTATGTAGTGTATGCTCCCCCTCCCTGTACTGTGCTGTATGTAGTGTGTGTTCCCTCCCTGTACTGTACTGTATGTAGTGTATGCTACCCCTCCCTGTACTGTGCTGTATGTAGTGTGTGTTCCCTCCCTGTACTGTATGCAGTGTGTGCTCCTCCTCCCTGTACTGTGCTGTATGTAGTGTATGCTCCCTCTCCCTGTACTGTGCTTTATGTAGTATGTGCTCCCCCTTCCTGTACTGTATGTGGTGTATGCTCCCTCTCCCTGTACTGTGCTGTATGTAGTGTGTGTTCCCTCCCTGTACTGTGCTGTATGCAGTGTGTGCTGCCCCTCCCTGTACTCTGCTGTATGTAGTGTATGCTCCCCCTCCCTGTACTCTGCTGTATGTAGTATGTATGTGCTCCCCCTTCCTATACTGTATGTAGTGTATGCTCCTCCTCCCTGTACTGTGCTGTATGTAGTGTATGATCCCCCTCCCTGTACTGTGCTGTATGTAGTATGTGCTCCCCCTTCCTGTACTGTATGTAGTGTATGCTCCCCCTCCCTGTACTGTGCTGTATGTAGTGTGTGTTCCCTCCCTGTACTGTACTGTATGTAGTGTATGCTCCCCCTCCCTGTACTGTGCTGTATTTAGTGTGTTCCCTCCCTGTATTGTACTGTATGCTCCACCTCCCTGTACTGTGCTGTCTGTAGAATTTGCTCATCCTCCCTCTACTGTGCTGTATGTAGTGTGTTCCCTCCCTGTATTGTACTGTATGTAGTGTATGCTCCCCCTCCCTGTACTGTGCTGTATGTAGTGTGTGTTCCCTCCCTGTACTGTACTGTATGTAGTGTATGCTACCCCTCCCTGTACTGTGCTGTATGTAGTGTGTGTTCCCTCCCTGTACTGTATGCAGTGTGTGCTCCTCCTCCCTGTACTGTGCTGTATGTAGTGTATGCTCCCACTCCCTGTACTGTGCTGTATGTAGTATGTGCTCCCCCTTCCTGTACTGTATGTAGTGTGCTGCCCTCCCTGTACTGTGCTGTATGTAGTGTGTGTTCCCTCCCTGTACTGTACTGTATGCAGTGTGTGCTCCCCCTCCCTGTACTGTGCTGTATGTAGTGTATGCTCCCTCTCCCTGTACTGTGCTTTATGTAGTATGTGCTCCCCCTTCCTGTACTGTATGTGGTGTATGCTCCCTCTCCCTGTACTGTGCTGTATGTAGTGTGTGTTCCCTCCCTGTACTGTGCTGTATGCAGTGTGTGCTGCCCCTCCCTGTACTCTGCTGTATGTAGTGTATGCTCCCCCTCCCTGTACTCTGCTGTATGTAGTATGTATGTGCTCCCCCTTCCTATACTGTATGTAGTGTATGCTCCTCCTCCCTGTACTGTGCTGTATGTAGTGTATGATCCCCCTCCCTGTACTGTGCTGTATGTAGTATGTGCTCCCCCTTCCTGTACTGTATGTAGTGTATGCTCCCCCTCCCTGTACTGTGCTGTATGTAGTGTGTGTTCCCTCCCTGTACTGTACTGTATGTAGTGTATGCTCCCCCTCCCTGTACTGTGCTGTATTTAGTGTGTTCCCTCCCTGTATTGTACTGTATGCTCCACCTCCCTGTACTGTGCTGTCTGTAGAATTTGCTCATCCTCCCTCTACTGTGCTGTATGTAGTGTGTTCCCTCCCTGTATTGTACTGTATGTAGTGTATGCACCCCCTCCCTGTACTGTGCTGTATGTAGTATGTGCTCCCCCTTCCTGTACTGTATGCAGTGTATGCTCCCCCTCCCTGTACTGTGCTGTATGTAGTGTGTGTTCCCTCCCTGTACTGTACTGTACTGTATGCAGTGTGTGCTCCCCCTCCCTGTACTGTGCTGTATGTAGTGTATGCTCCCCCTCCCTTTACTGTGCTGTATGTAGTATGTGCTCCCCCTTCCTGTACTGTATGTAGTGTATGCTCCCCCTCCCTGTACTGTGCTGTATGTAGTGTGTGTTCCCTCCCTGTACTGTGCTGTATGCAGTGTGTGCTCCCCCTCCCTATACTGTGCTGTATGTAGTGTGTGTTCCCTCCCTGTACTGTACTGTATGTAGTGTATGCTACCCCTCCCTGTACTGTGCTGTATGTAGTGTGTGCCCCCTCCCTGTACTGTATGCAGTGTGTGCTCCCCCTCCCTGTACTGTGCTGTATGTAGTGTATGCTCCCTGTACTGTGCTGTATGTAGTATGTGCTCCCCCTTCCTGTACTGTATGTAGTGTATGCTCCCCCTCCCTGTACTGTGCTGTATGTAGTGTGTGTTCACTCCCTGTACTGTGCCGTTTGCAGTGTATACTCCCTCTCCCTGTACTGTATGCAGTGTGTGCTCCCCCTCCCTGTACTGTGCTGTATGTAGTGTGTGCTCCCTCCCTGTACTGTATGTAGTGTATGCTCCCCCTCCCTGTACTGTATGTAGTGTGTGTTCCCTCCCTGTACTGTGCCGTATGCAGTGTATGCTCCCCCTCCCTGTACTGTGCTGTATGCAGTGTGTGCTCCCCCTCCCTGTACTGTGCTGTATGTAGTGTATGCTCCCCCTCCCTGTACTGTGCTATATGTAGTATGTGCTCCCCCTTCCTGTACTGTATATAGTGTATGCTCCCCCTCCCTGTACTGTGCTGTATGTAGTGTGTGTTCCCTCCCTGTATTGTACTGTATGTAGTGTATGCTCCCCCTCCCTGTACTGTGCTGTATGTAGTGTGTGTTCCCTCCCTGTACTGTACTGTATGTAGTGTATGGTCCCCCTCCCTGTACTGTGCTGTATGTAGTGTGTGTTCCCTCCCTGTACTGTATGTAGTGTATGCTACCCCTCCCTGTACTGTGCTGTATGTAGTGTGTGCCCCCCTCCCTGTACTGTATGCAGTGTGTGCTTCCCCCTCCCTGTACTGTGCTGTATGTAGTGTATGCTCCCCCTCCCTGTATGTCCTCTCCCTTCCTGTACTGTATGTAGTGTATGCTCCCCCTCCCTGTACTCTGCTGTATGTAGTGTGTGTTCCCTCCCTGTAATGTACTGTATGCAGTGTGTGCTCCCCCTCCCTGTACTGTGCTGTTTGTAGTGTATGCTCCCCCTCCCTGTACTATGCTGTATGTAGTATGTACTCCCCCTTCCTGTGCTGTATGTAGTGTATGCTCCCGCTCCCTGTACTGTGCTGTATGTAGTGTGTGTTCCCTCCCTGTACTGTGCTGTATGCAGTTTATGCTCCCCCTCCCTGTACTGTGCTGTATGTAGTGTATGCTCCCCCTCCCTGTACTCTGCTGTATGTAGTATGTATGTGCTCCCCCTTCCTGTACTGTATGTAGTGTATGCTCCCCCTCCCTGTACTGTGCTGTATGTAGTGTGTGTTCCCTCCCTGTACTGTGCCGTATGCAGTGTATGCTCTCCCTCCCTGTACAGTGCTGTATGCAGTGTGTGCTCCCCCTCCCTGTACTGTGCTGTATGTAGTGTATGCTCCCCCTCCCTGTACTGTGCTGTATGTAGTGTGTGCTCCCTCCCTGTACTGTACTGTATGTAGTGTATTCTCCCCCTCCCTGTACTGTGCTGTATGTAGTGTGTGTTCCCTCCCTGTACTGTGCCGTATGCAGTGTATGCTCCCCCTCCCTGTACTGTGCTGTATGCAGTGTGTGCTCCCCCTCCCTGTACTGTGCTGTATGTAGTGTATGCTCCCCCTCCCTGTACTGTGCTGTATGTAGTATGTGCTCCCCCTTCCTGTACTGTATGTAGTGTATGCTCCCCCTCCCTGTACTGGGCTGTATGTAGTGTGTGTTCCCTCCCTGTATTGTACTGTATGTAGTGTATGCTCCCCCTCTCGTACTGTGCTGTATGTAGTGTGTGTTCCCTCCCTGTACTGTACTGTATGTAGTGTATGCTCCCCCTCTCTGTACTGTGCTGTATGTAGTGTGTGTTCCCTCCCTGTACTGTGCTGTATGTAGTGTATGCTCCCCCTCCCTGTACTGTGCTGTATGTAGTATGTGCTCCCCCTTCCTGTACTGTATGTAGTGTATGCTCCCCCTCCCTGTACTGGGCTGTATGTAGTGTGTGTTCCCTCCCTGTATTGTACTGTATGTAGTGTATGCTCCCCCTCTCGTACTGTGCTGTATGTAGTGTGTGTTCCCTCCCTGTACTGTACTGTATGTAGTGTATGCTCCCCCTCTCTGTACTGTGCTGTATGTAGTGTGTGTTCCCTCCCTGTACTGTACTGTATGTAGTGTATCCTCCCCCTCCCTGTACTGTGCTGTATGTAGTGTGTGTTCCCTCCCTGTATTGTACTGTATGCTCCCCCTCCCTGTACTGTGCTGTCTGTAGAATGTGCTCATCCTCCCTCTACTGTGCTGTATGTAGTGTGTGTTCCCTCCCTGTATTGTACTGTATGTAGTGTATGCTTCCCCTCCCTGTACTGTGCTGTATGTAGTATGTGCTCCCCCTTCCTGTACTGTATGTAGTGTATGCTCCCCCTCCCTGTACTGTGCTGTACATAGGCGTGCGCAGCAAATTTTTTTAGGGGGTGCACCGTCGGAGGGGTGTGTCTAGCACCGCCTTTTGGGCGTGTCTAGCACCATCTATTGACGGTCAACGCAATATAAAATATCCACCCTTGTACAAATCCTAATAAAGCAGATACATTGTCAGATGTTATGGTGTGCACCAAACAAACACCCCTGATGGCACTCACTGCAATTACACTGCTCCTCCTCAGCCTGGTCTGGCTCCCCCTCTCTTTCCTCTGCAAGTTGCAGCAGCTTACTTACAAGCCAGTCACTCACTGACATTGACAGTTGCAGACTAGTACTGCGGCTGCTGGAAAAACGAGTGACGTGTCAATGCTGCTGCAGACCACCTGGCAGTATTGAATTTGACTTCCTAAGTGGAACACTGGCAGCATGCTGATCCTCATCAGTGGTTGGCATAGCATAGAAGGAGAGAGGTGGGCATGTGGCGGGTGTGGTGGGTGGGCGTGCGAGCAGCATGACGTAATCACATAACATTGTTTTTGTACATGGAGGTGGAGCCGGGAGTTTGAAAGCTGGTGGCAGTGGCACCTTTGATTAACCCAGGCATCCGGTCAGAAATACAGACCTGACAGGGTGCAGCGCAGAGGGGACAGTAATCAGCTTGCTCGGTGATCGCTGCATCAGGCATGTGAGATTGGGGTGCCAGATATTAGGGGGTGCCTGTGCGCACCAGGCACCCCCCCTGCGCACACCTATGGTGCTGTATGTAGTGTGTGTTCCCTTTCTGTACTGTACTGTATGCAGTGTGTGCTCCCCCTCCCTGTACTGTGCTGTATGTAGTGTATGCTCCCCCTCCCTTTACTGTGCTGTATGTAGTATGTGCTCCCCCTTCCTGTACTGTATGTAGTGTATGCTCCCCCTCCCTGTACTGTGCTGTATGTAGTGTGTGTTCCTCCCTGTACTGTGCTGTATGCAGTGTGTGCTCCCCCTCCCTGTACTGTGCTGTATGTAGTGTATGCTCCCCCTCCCTGTACTCTGCTGTATGTAGTATGTATGTGCTCCCCCTTCCTGTACTGTATGCTCCCCCTCCCTGTACTGTGCTGTATGTAGTGTGTGTTCCCTCCGTGTACTGTGCCGTATGCAGTGTATGCTCCCCCTCCCTGTACTGTGTGCAGTGTGTGCTCCCCCTCCCTGTACTGTGCTGTATGTAGTGTGTGCTCCCTCCCTGTACTGTACTGTATGTAGTGTATGCTCCACCTCCCTGTACTGTGCTGTATGTAGTGTGTGTTCCCTCCCTGTACTGTGACGTATGCAGTGTATGCTCCCCCTTCCTGTACTGTGCTGTATGCAGTGTGTGCTCCCCCTCCCTGTACTGTGCTGTATGTAGTGTATGCTCCCTCTCCCTGTACTGTGCTGTATGTAGTGTGTGTTCCCTCCCTGTATTGTACTGTATGTAGTGTATGCTCCCCCTCCCTGTACTGTGCTGTATGTAGTTTGTGTTCCCTCCCTGTGCTGTACTGTATGTAGTGTACGCTCCCCCTCCCTGTACTGTGCTGTATGTAGTGTGTGTTCCCTCCCTGTACTGTACTGTATGTTGTGTATGCTACCACTCCCTGTACTGTGCTGTATGTAGTGTGTGCCCCCTCCCTGTACTGTATACAGTGTGTGCTTCCCCCTCCCTGTACTGTGCTGTATGTAGTGTATGCTCCCCCTCCCTGTATGTGCTCCCCCTTCCTGTACTGTGGCCCTCATTCCGAGTTGTTCGCTCGCAAGGCGATTTTAGCAGAGTTACACACGCTAAGCCGCCGCCTACTGGGAGTGAATCTTAGCTTCTTAAAATTGCGAACGATGTATTCGCAATATTGCGATTACAAACTACTTAGCAGTTTCTGAGTAGCTTCAACCTTACTCGGCATCTGCGATCAGTTCAGTGCTTGTCATTCCTGGTTTGACGTCACAAACACACCCAGCGTTCGCCCAGACACTCCTCCGTTTCTCCAGCCACTCCCGCGTTTTTTCCGGAAACGGTAGCGTTTTTATCCACACGCCCATAAAACGCCGTGTTTCCGCCCAGTAACACCCATTTCCTGTCAATCACACTACGATCGCCGGAGCGAAGAAAAAGCCGTGAGTAAAAATACTATCTTCATAGCAAAATTACTTGGCGCAGTCGCAGTGCGAACATTGCGCATGCGTACTAAGCAGAAAAACGCTGCGATGCGAAGAAAAATACCGAGCGAACGACTCGGAATGAGGGCCTGTATGTAGTGTATGCTCCCCCTCCCTGTACTGTGCTGTATGTAGTGTGTGTTCCCTCCCTGTATTGTACTGTATGCAGTGTGTGCTCCCCCTCCCTGTACTGTGCTGTATGTAGTGTATGATCCCCCTCCCTGTACTGTGCTGTATGTAGTATGTACTCCCCCTTCCTGTACTGTATGTAGTGTATGCTCCACCTCCCTGTACTGTGCTGTATGTAGTGTGTGTTCCCTCCCTGTACTGTGCTGTATGCAGTGTGTGCTCCCCCTCCCTGTACTGTGCTGTATGTAGTGTATGCTCCCCCTCCCTGTACTGTATGTAGTGTGTGCTCCCTCCCTGTACTGTACTGTATGTAGTGTATGCTCCCCCTCCCTGTACTGTGCTGTATGTAGTGTATGTTCCCTCCCTGTACTGTGCCGTATGCAGTGCATGCTCCCCCTCCCTGTACTGTGCTGTATGCAGTGTGTGCTCCCCCTCCCTGTACTGTGCTGTATGTAGTGTATGCTCCCCCTCCCTGTACTGTGCTGTATGTAGTATGTGCTCCCCCTTCCTGTACTGTATGTAGTGTTTGCTCCCCGTCCCTGTACTGGGCTGTATGTAGTGTGTGTTCCCTCCCTGTATTGTACTGTATGTAGTGTATGCTCCCCCTCCCTGTACTGTGCTGTATGTAGTGTGTGTTCCCTCCCTGTACTGTACTGTATGTAGTGTATGCTCCCCCTCCCTGTACTGTGCTGTATGTAGTGTGTGTTCCCTCCCTGTACTGTACTGTATGTAGTGTATGCTACCCCTCCCTGTACTGTGCTGTATGTAGTGTGTGTTCCCTCCCTGTACTGTATGCAGTGTGTGCTCCTCCTCCCTGTACTGTGCTGTATGTAGTGTATGCTCCCTCTCCCTGTACTGTGCTTTATGTAGTATGTGCTCCCCCTTCCTGTACTGTATGTGGTGTATGCTCCCTCTCCCTGTACTGTGCTGTATGTAGTGTGTGTTCCCTCCCTGTACTGTGCTGTATGCAGTGTGTGCTGCCCCTCCCTGTACTCTGCTGTATGTAGTGTATGCTCCCCCTCCCTGTACTCTGCTGTATGTAGTATGTATGTGCTCCCCCTTCCTATACTGTATGTAGTGTATGCTCCTCCTCCCTGTACTGTGCTGTATGTAGTGTATGATCCCCCTCCCTGTACTGTGCTGTATGTAGTATGTGCTCCCCCTTCCTGTACTGTATGTAGTGTATGCTCCCCCTCCCTGTACTGTGCTGTATGTAGTGTGTGTTCCCTCCCTGTACTGTACTGTATGTAGTGTATGCTCCCCCTCCCTGTACTGTGCTGTATTTAGTGTGTTCCCTCCCTGTATTGTACTGTATGCTCCACCTCCCTGTACTGTGCTGTCTGTAGAATTTGCTCATCCTCCCTCTACTGTGCTGTATGTAGTGTGTTCCCTCCCTGTATTGTACTGTATGTAGTGTATGCTCCCCCTCCCTGTACTGTGCTGTATGTAGTGTGTGTTCCCTCCCTGTACTGTACTGTATGTAGTGTATGCTACCCCTCCCTGTACTGTGCTGTATGTAGTGTGTGTTCCCTCCCTGTACTGTATGCAGTGTGTGCTCCTCCTCCCTGTACTGTGCTGTATGTAGTGTATGCTCCCACTCCCTGTACTGTGCTGTATGTAGTATGTGCTCCCCCTTCCTGTACTGTATGTAGTGTGCTGCCCTCCCTGTACTGTGCTGTATGTAGTGTGTGTTCCCTCCCTGTACTGTACTGTATGCAGTGTGTGCTCCCCCTCCCTGTACTGTGCTGTATGTAGTGTATGCTCCCTCTCCCTGTACTGTGCTTTATGTAGTATGTGCTCCCCCTTCCTGTACTGTATGTGGTGTATGCTCCCTCTCCCTGTACTGTGCTGTATGTAGTGTGTGTTCCCTCCCTGTACTGTGCTGTATGCAGTGTGTGCTGCCCCTCCCTGTACTCTGCTGTATGTAGTGTATGCTCCCCCTCCCTGTACTCTGCTGTATGTAGTATGTATGTGCTCCCCCTTCCTATACTGTATGTAGTGTATGCTCCTCCTCCCTGTACTGTGCTGTATGTAGTGTATGATCCCCCTCCCTGTACTGTGCTGTATGTAGTATGTGCTCCCCCTTCCTGTACTGTATGTAGTGTATGCTCCCCCTCCCTGTACTGTGCTGTATGTAGTGTGTGTTCCCTCCCTGTACTGTACTGTATGTAGTGTATGCTCCCCCTCCCTGTACTGTGCTGTATTTAGTGTGTTCCCTCCCTGTATTGTACTGTATGCTCCACCTCCCTGTACTGTGCTGTCTGTAGAATTTGCTCATCCTCCCTCTACTGTGCTGTATGTAGTGTGTTCCCTCCCTGTATTGTACTGTATGTAGTGTATGCACCCCCTCCCTGTACTGTGCTGTATGTAGTATGTGCTCCCCCTTCCTGTACTGTATGCAGTGTATGCTCCCCCTCCCTGTACTGTGCTGTATGTAGTGTGTGTTCCCTCCCTGTACTGTACTGTACTGTATGCAGTGTGTGCTCCCCCTCCCTGTACTGTGCTGTATGTAGTGTATGCTCCCCCTCCCTTTACTGTGCTGTATGTAGTATGTGCTCCCCCTTCCTGTACTGTATGTAGTGTATGCTCCCCCTCCCTGTACTGTGCTGTATGTAGTGTGTGTTCCCTCCCTGTACTGTGCTGTATGCAGTGTGTGCTCCCCCTCCCTATACTGTGCTGTATGTAGTGTGTGTTCCCTCCCTGTACTGTACTGTATGTAGTGTATGCTACCCCTCCCTGTACTGTGCTGTATGTAGTGTGTGCCCCCTCCCTGTACTGTATGCAGTGTGTGCTCCCCCTCCCTGTACTGTGCTGTATGTAGTGTATGCTCCCTGTACTGTGCTGTATGTAGTATGTGCTCCCCCTTCCTGTACTGTATGTAGTGTATGCTCCCCCTCCCTGTACTGTGCTGTATGTAGTGTGTGTTCACTCCCTGTACTGTGCCGTTTGCAGTGTATACTCCCTCTCCCTGTACTGTATGCAGTGTGTGCTCCCCCTCCCTGTACTGTGCTGTATGTAGTGTGTGCTCCCTCCCTGTACTGTATGTAGTGTATGCTCCCCCTCCCTGTACTGTATGTAGTGTGTGTTCCCTCCCTGTACTGTGCCGTATGCAGTGTATGCTCCCCCTCCCTGTACTGTGCTGTATGCAGTGTGTGCTCCCCCTCCCTGTACTGTGCTGTATGTAGTGTATGCTCCCCCTCCCTGTACTGTGCTATATGTAGTATGTGCTCCCCCTTCCTGTACTGTATATAGTGTATGCTCCCCCTCCCTGTACTGTGCTGTATGTAGTGTGTGTTCCCTCCCTGTATTGTACTGTATGTAGTGTATGCTCCCCCTCCCTGTACTGTGCTGTATGTAGTGTGTGTTCCCTCCCTGTACTGTACTGTATGTAGTGTATGGTCCCCCTCCCTGTACTGTGCTGTATGTAGTGTGTGTTCCCTCCCTGTACTGTATGTAGTGTATGCTACCCCTCCCTGTACTGTGCTGTATGTAGTGTGTGCCCCCCTCCCTGTACTGTATGCAGTGTGTGCTTCCCCCTCCCTGTACTGTGCTGTATGTAGTGTATGCTCCCCCTCCCTGTATGTCCTCTCCCTTCCTGTACTGTATGTAGTGTATGCTCCCCCTCCCTGTACTCTGCTGTATGTAGTGTGTGTTCCCTCCCTGTAATGTACTGTATGCAGTGTGTGCTCCCCCTCCCTGTACTGTGCTGTTTGTAGTGTATGCTCCCCCTCCCTGTACTATGCTGTATGTAGTATGTACTCCCCCTTCCTGTGCTGTATGTAGTGTATGCTCCCGCTCCCTGTACTGTGCTGTATGTAGTGTGTGTTCCCTCCCTGTACTGTGCTGTATGCAGTTTATGCTCCCCCTCCCTGTACTGTGCTGTATGTAGTGTATGCTCCCCCTCCCTGTACTCTGCTGTATGTAGTATGTATGTGCTCCCCCTTCCTGTACTGTATGTAGTGTATGCTCCCCCTCCCTGTACTGTGCTGTATGTAGTGTGTGTTCCCTCCCTGTACTGTGCCGTATGCAGTGTATGCTCTCCCTCCCTGTACAGTGCTGTATGCAGTGTGTGCTCCCCCTCCCTGTACTGTGCTGTATGTAGTGTATGCTCCCCCTCCCTGTACTGTGCTGTATGTAGTGTGTGCTCCCTCCCTGTACTGTACTGTATGTAGTGTATTCTCCCCCTCCCTGTACTGTGCTGTATGTAGTGTGTGTTCCCTCCCTGTACTGTGCCGTATGCAGTGTATGCTCCCCCTCCCTGTACTGTGCTGTATGCAGTGTGTGCTCCCCCTCCCTGTACTGTGCTGTATGTAGTGTATGCTCCCCCTCCCTGTACTGTGCTGTATGTAGTATGTGCTCCCCCTTCCTGTACTGTATGTAGTGTATGCTCCCCCTCCCTGTACTGGGCTGTATGTAGTGTGTGTTCCCTCCCTGTATTGTACTGTATGTAGTGTATGCTCCCCCTCTCGTACTGTGCTGTATGTAGTGTGTGTTCCCTCCCTGTACTGTACTGTATGTAGTGTATGCTCCCCCTCTCTGTACTGTGTGGTATGTAGTGTGTGTTCCCTCCCTGTACTGTACTGTATGTAGTGTATGCTCCCCCTCCCTGTACTGTGCTGTATGTAGTGTGTGTTCCCTCCCTGTATTGTACTGTATGCTCCCCCTCCCTGTACTGTGCTGTCTGTAGAATGTGCTCATCCTCCCTCTACTGTGCTGTATGTAGTGTGTGTTCCCTCCCTGTATTGTACTGTATGTAGTGTATGCTTCCCCTCCCTGTACTGTGCTGTATGTAGTATGTGCTCCCCCTTCCTGTACTGTATGTAGTGTATGCTCCCCCTCCCTGTACTGTGCTGTACATAGGCGTGCGCAGCAAATTTTTTTAGGGGGTGCACCGTCGGAGGGGTGTGTCTAGCACCGCCTTTTGGGCGTGTCTAGCACCATCTATTGACGGTCAACGCAATATAAAATATCCACCCTTGTACAAATCCTAATAAAGCAGATACATTGTCAGATGTTATGGTGTGCACCAAACAAACACCCCTGATGGCACTCACTGCAATTACACTGCTCCTCCTCAGCCTGGTCTGGCTCCCCCTCTCTTTCCTCTGCAAGTTGCAGCAGCTTACTTACAAGCCAGTCACTCACTGACATTGACAGTTGCAGACTAGTACTGCGGCTGCTGGAAAAACGAGTGACGTGTCAATGCTGCTGCAGACCACCTGGCAGTATTGAATTTGACTTCCTAAGTGGAACACTGGCAGCATGCTGATCCTCATCAGTGGTTGGCATAGCATAGAAGGAGAGAGGTGGGCATGTGGCGGGTGTGGTGGGTGGGCGTGCGAGCAGCATGACGTAATCACATAACATTGTTTTTGTACATGGAGGTGGAGCCGGGAGTTTGAAAGCTGGTGGCAGTGGCACCTTTGATTAACCCAGGCATCCGGTCAGAAATACAGACCTGACAGGGTGCAGCGCAGAGGGGACAGTAATCAGCTTGCTCGGTGATCGCTGCATCAGGCATGTGAGATTGGGGTGCCAGATATTAGGGGGTGCCTGTGTGCACCAGGCACCCCCCCTGCGCACACCTATGGTGCTGTATGTAGTGTGTGTTCCCTTTCTGTACTGTACTGTATGCAGTGTGTGCTCCCCCTCCCTGTACTGTGCTGTATGTAGTGTATGCTCCCCCTCCCTTTACTGTGCTGTATGTAGTATGTGCTCCCCCTTCCTGTACTGTATGTAGTGTATGCTCCCCCTCCCTGTACTGTGCTGTATGTAGTGTGTGTTCCTCCCTGTACTGTGCTGTATGCAGTGTGTGCTCCCCCTCCCTGTACTGTGCTGTATGTAGTGTATGCTCCCCCTTCCTGTACTCTGCTGTATGTAGTATGTATGTGCTCCCCCTTCCTGTACTGTATGCTCCCCCTCCCTGTACTGTGCTGTATGTAGTGTGTGTTCCCTCCGTGTACTGTGCCGTATGCAGTGTATGCTCCCCCTCCCTGTACTGTGTGCAGTGTGTGCTCCCCCTCCCTGTACTGTGCTGTATGTAGTGTGTGCTCCCTCCCTGTACTGTACTGTATGTAGTGTATGCTCCACCTCCCTGTACTGTGCTGTATGTAGTGTGTGTTCCCTCCCTGTACTGTGACGTATGCAGTGTATGCTCCCCCTTCCTGTACTGTGCTGTATGCAGTGTGTGCTCCCCCTCCCTGTACTGTGCTGTATGTAGTGTATGCTCCCCCTCCCTTTACTGTGCTGTATGTAGTATGTGCTCCCCCTTCCTGTACTGTATGTAGTGTATGCTCCCCCTCCCTGTACTGTGCTGTATGTAGTGTGTGTTCCTCCCTGTACTGTGCTGTATGCAGTGTGTGCTCCCCCTCCCTGTACTGTGCTGTATGTAGTGTATGCTCCCCCTCCCTGTACTCTGCTGTATGTAGTATGTATGTGCTCCCCCTTCCTGTACTGTATGCTCCCCCTCCCTGTACTGTGCTGTATGTAGTGTGTGTTCCCTCCGTGTACTGTGCCGTATGCAGTGTATGCTCCCCCTCCCTGTACTGTGTGCAGTGTGTGCTCCCCCTCCCTGTGCTGTGCTGTATGTAGTGTGTGCTCCCTCCCTGTACTGTACTGTATGTAGTGTATGCTCCACCTCCCTGTACTGTGCTGTATGTAGTGTGTGTTCCCTCCCTGTACTGTGACGTATGCAGTGTATGCTCCCCCTTCCTGTACTGTGCTGTATGCAGTGTGTGCTCCCCCTCCCTGTACTGTGCTGTATGTAGTGTATGCTCCCTCTCCCTGTACTGTGCTGTATGTAGTGTGTGTTCCCTCCCTGTATTGTACTGTATGTAGTGTATGCTCCCCCTCCCTGTACTGTGCTGTATGTAGTTTGTGTTCCCTCCCTGTGCTGTACTGTATGTAGTGTACGCTCCCCCTCCCTGTACTGTGCTGTATGTAGTGTGTGTTCCCTCCCTGTACTGTACTGTATGTTGTGTATGCTACCACTCCCTGTACTGTGCTGTATGTAGTGTGTGCCCCCTCCCTGTACTGTATACAGTGTGTGCTTCCCCCTCCCTGTACTGTGCTGTATGTAGTGTATGCTCCCCCTCCCTGTATGTGCTCCCCCTTCCTGTACTGTGGCCCTCATTCCGAGTTGTTCGCTCGCAAGGCGATTTTAGCAGAGTTACACACGCTAAGCCGCCGCCTACTGGGAGTGAATCTTAGCTTCTTAAAATTGCGAACGATGTATTCGCAATATTGCGATTACAAACTACTTAGCAGTTTCTGAGT
Organism: Pseudophryne corroboree; assembly: GCF_028390025.1. Taxonomy (NCBI): domain Eukaryota; kingdom Metazoa; phylum Chordata; class Amphibia; order Anura; family Myobatrachidae; genus Pseudophryne; species Pseudophryne corroboree. Next base: position 759,061,699 of record NC_086445.1, read on the forward strand.
AGCTTCAACCTTACTCGGCATCTGCGATCAGTTCAGTGCTTGTCATTCCTGGTTTGACGTCACAAACACACCCAGCGTTCGCCCAGACACTCCTCCGTTTCTCCAGCCACTCCCGCGTTTTTTCCGGAAACGGTAGCGTTTTTATCCACACGCCCATAAAACGCCGTGTTTCCGCCCAGTAACACCCATTTCCTGTCAATCACACTACGATCGCCGGAGCGAAGAAAAAGCCGTGAGTAAAAATACTATCTTCATAGCAAAATTACTTGGCGCAGTCGCAGTGCGAACATTGCGCATGCGTACTAAGCAGAAAAACGCTGCGATGCGAAGAAAAATACCGAGCGAACGACTCGGAATGAGGGCCTGTATGTAGTGTATGCTCCCCCTCCCTGTACTGTGCTGTATATAGTGTGTGTTCCCTCCCTGTATTACTGTATGCAGTGTGTGCTCCCCCTCCCTGTACTGTGCTGTATGTAGTGTATGATCCCCCTCCCTGTACTGTGCTGTATGTAGTATGTACTCCCCCTTCCTGTACTGTATGTAGTGTATGCTCCACCTCCCTGTACTGTGCTGTATGTAGTGTGTGTTCCCTCCCTGTACTGTGCTGTATGCAGTGTGTGCTCCCCCTCCCTGTACTGTGCTGTATGTAGTGTATGCTCCCCCTCCCTGTACTGTATGTAGTGTGTGCTCCCTCCCTGTACTGTACTGTATGTAGTGTATGCTCCCCCTCCCTGTACTGTGCTGTATGTAGTGTATGTTCCCTCCCTGTACTGTGCCGTATGCAGTGCATGCTCCCCCTCCCTGTACTGTGCTGTATGCAGTGTGTGCTCCCCCTCCCTGTACTGTGCTGTATGTAGTGTATGCTCCCCCTCCCTGTACTGTGCTGTATGTAGTATGTGCTCCCCCTTCCTGTACTGTATGTAGTGTTTGCTCCCCGTCCCTGTACTGGGCTGTATGTAGTGTGTGTTCCCTCCCTGTATTGTACTGTATGTAGTGTATGCTCCCCCTCCCTGTACTGTGCTGTATGTAGTGTGTGTTCCCTCCCTGTACTGTACTGTATGTAGTGTATGCTCCCCCTCCCTGTACTGTGCTGTATGTAGTGTGTGTTCCCTCCCTGTACTGTACTGTATGTAGTGTATGCTACCCCTCCCTGTACTGTGCTGTATGTAGTGTGTGTTCCCTCCCTGTACTGTATGCAGTGTGTGCTCCTCCTCCCTGTACTGTGCTGTATGTAGTGTATGCTCCCACTCCCTGTACTGTGCTGTATGTAGTATGTGCTCCCCCTTCCTGTACTGTATGTAGTGTGCTGCCCTCCCTGTACTGTGCTGTATGTAGTGTGTGTTCCCTCCCTGTACTGTACTGTATGCAGTGTGTGCTCCCCCTCCCTGTACTGTGCTGTATGTAGTGTATGCTCCCTCTCCCTGTACTGTGCTTTATGTAGTATGTGCTCCCCCTTCCTGTACTGTATGTGGTGTATGCTCCCTCTCCCTGTACTGTGCTGTATGTAGTGTGTGTTCCCTCCCTGTACTGTGCTGTATGCAGTGTGTGCTGCCCCTCCCTGTACTCTGCTGTATGTAGTGTATGCTCCCCCTCCCTGTACTCTGCTGTATGTAGTATGTATGTGCTCCCCCTTCCTATACTGTATGTAGTGTATGCTCCTCCTCCCTGTACTGTGCTGTATGTAGTGTATGATCCCCCTCCCTGTACTGTGCTGTATGTAGTATGTGCTCCCCCTTCCTGTACTGTATGTAGTGTATGCTCCCCCTCCCTGTACTGTGCTGTATGTAGTGTGTGTTCCCTCCCTGTACTGTACTGTATGTAGTGTATGCTCCCCCTCCCTGTACTGTGCTGTATTTAGTGTGTTCCCTCCCTGTATTGTACTGTATGCTCCACCTCCCTGTACTGTGCTGTCTGTAGAATTTGCTCATCCTCCCTCTACTGTGCTGTATGTAGTGTGTTCCCTCCCTGTATTGTACTGTATGTAGTGTATGCTCCCCCTCCCTGTACTGTGCTGTATGTAGTGTGTGTTCCCTCCCTGTTACTGTACTGTATGTAGTGTATGCTACCCCTCCCTGTACTGTGCTGTATGTAGTGTGTGTTCCCTCCCTGTACTGTATGCAGTGTGTGCTCCTCCTCCCTGTACTGTGCTGTATGTAGTGTATGCTCCCACTCCCTGTACTGTGCTGTATGTAGTATGTGCTCCCCCTTCCTGTACTGTATGTAGTGTGCTGCCCTCCCTGTACTGTGCTGTATGTAGTGTGTGTTCCCTCCCTGTACTGTACTGTATGCAGTGTGTGCTCCCC